>NW_020175410.1:6155827-6268395 GCF_003031525.2 Neophocaena asiaeorientalis asiaeorientalis
TATATATATATATATATATTATTGAATTATAGTTGATTTACAATGTTTCACGTGTTTAGCAAAGTGATGCAGTTATATCTATATCCATATCTATTCTTTTCAGATTCTTTTCCATTATAGATTATTACAAGATATTGAGTATAGTTCTCTGCTATATAGCAGGTCCTTATTCTTTATCTACTTTATATATAGCACTGTGTATCTGGTAATCCCAAATTCCCAGTTTATCCCTCCTCCCTTTTCCCCTTTGGTAAACGTGAGTTTGTTTTCTATGTCTGTGATTCTATTTCTATTTTGTAAGTAAGTTCATTTGTATCATTTTTTTTTTTAGATTTCACATATAAGTGATATCATATGGCATTTGTCTTTCTCTGTCTGACTTACTTCACTTAGTATGATAATCTCTAGGTCCATCCATGTTTCCACAAATGGCATTATTTCATTCTTTTTTATGGCTGAGTAGTATTCCATTGTATATACATGTCACGTCTTCTTCATCCATTCCTCTGTCGATGAACATTAAGGTTGCTTCCAAGTTCTTTTTTTCTGATTGAAGAATAGTTGATTTACAATATCGTGTTGGTTTCAGGTGTATAGCTTCCATGTCTTGACTACTGTAAACAGTGCAGCTATGAACATTGGGGTGCATGTATCTTATCGAATTAGAGTTTTCATCTTTTCTGGATATGTGCCCAGGAGTGGGATTGCTGGATCATATGGTAACTCTATATTTAGTTTTTTAAGGAACTTCCATACTGTTCTTCATAGTGGCTGCAGCAATTTACATTCCAACCAACAGTGTAGGAGGGTTTATTTATATATTTAAAAATAATATATATTTAAGGTGTGCAACATGATAATTTGAAATACATACATAGTGAAGCCTACTTGTTCTTAATTTGCTCTTCACAGGATGTCAGGTAAGTAACTCCCTTTCTCTTTCTTTCTTCTGGCTAGAGATGTGAGGGTCAGGTGATGTTCAGGTGTTTTTCATTGATGTGAAGATTAATTCTTTATGTGTAATAAGAAAGAAAATGAAAAACAATAATTTCTACCCTCATCTTAGATGGAGGAATAACTTCATTTTCTTCCAGATGTAATCATATGGCAAAATAGAGTGAGCCAGGGGTCTCTGAACTGGAAAGGTTTGCTCAGGGTGAAACTACTTGCCGTTCCAAGCAATGCCCCGTGGCAGGGGTTCTTGTTGTGTCACCCTCAGCAACTATTCCCATTCCAGCTTGAAGCAGCTGCTCCTTCAGTGATGACCCCAGTTGGAAACCGCTCCTGCCAGCAGTGGCTCTCATGACTGAGATCAATTTCTAGTGGTTGCTTTCAGTCGGCTGGAGTGGATTCAAGCAGCAGCTTTGATCAGGCCTTCCTGGTCTTTCATCTGTGGGACAATTTAGGACAATTAGAGTGGTTTCTCTTGCATTTACCTTTATATTCCTCCAGAACCCACTTGCTCAGGCCACTCACCCTCCATCCGCAGGCTGTGTGCTGCTTCAGGCTTTGGAAACATGGATGTCCCAGTGAGGGGAAAGTGAAGAATGTAGGGCCATATTTTGATGCTCAGAATCATCTAAAGCTTATGTTTGTGCCGGTTTCCAGAAACTGGGATCTTGCTTTGTTTGTGACTTCATCACACACCTCCCCGCCTTCCCTGTCTGTGCACATAGGTGATGGCTTGTTGCAGTTCCTGTTTCTCGTCCTCGGGTCTCTTTGTTGGTACCCAGCTAAGTGTTCTGGTCCTTCCTTGCTCTCTTCCTTTTTGCAGGGTGAAGATTGCTTTCTCTTATCTTCAAACATAGGGAGAATTCAGCTAAGTGTCTGCGTTCAGGCATTCTCTTTAGGCCATAAGTCCTGGTCTGAAGAGTTATTCCTAAAGGCAGCACATAGCAGGAGTCTTGCCAAGACTTCTATTACTGCGTTTTACAGACTGTGTTTTTGGAACTGTAGTTCCAATACAACCCACCAGTTTTGCGTTATATTGGTATAACTATTTGGCTTCCTGGGTGTTTTTCCTAGAAAGAGAGCATGTTATCCTAAAAATAAATTCTGGTCTCCTCATTTCCCAAATAGAAAATATCTAGAGGCTTTGTTTCAGTGTTAACTCTCCTGGTACATTATGATCCCCTACCTCTCTTCTCCTTCCTGCTCTGAAGTCTCAGCAATAATGTAGCTTCCTTTGAGCACTGTATCTGGGGCAGGCATTCTGTTCTTGACAATGATGAGGAAGATAATGTAATTCACTGTGAGTGATGACTGTTTCTTTCTTGTTATAAACACATCATCTCATTTAATTCTTTCAACCTTCCTTAATGAATGGGAAAAATGAAAGTAAGAGACTAAACTCTGCTATACATGAATTTGGAAAAATTCTTCTATTTTTCTTTATATATCTCTCATCAGATAGTTCTGGGTCAAAATGCAAATTAAATTCCTTGAGAAAAGTTCCCCAAGGTAAATATGCAAATGTGCTCTAATTATGGCCATGTATTACATATGAATATGCCCTTCCTTGTAACAGAATTGGTTTCTGTTATTAATATTTCCATGTGTTAAATATTTATCATTGCTTTGTTAAGTTTACGTGCTACAATGGATTATTGACCCTTTCTTTTACATTTATTTTTTTTTAACCTTTACGTTGTGATGTCTGCATAATCTGATCACTGTAGCTAAATGTGGTTGAAAAGAAGTTTTGGTTGCATTCTAGGTATTAGTGTTGAAAAACATTCACTAAGGCCATATTAGAACTGTTAATACATGAATAAAATGGGAGATGAATACCTAAAAGATTATATACGTAGGAAATTGAAAATTTAACAGTAATCGTGACAGTGGGGCTGCAACATGCGAGGATCATGGTTTTATATAGAATGATTACTTTGGGGTATTTTGTGAGGATCAAGCAAAGCACAAATCCATGCCTGAAATAATCTCTAGTGAAAGTCATGACAATATGTAAAATATATCAATAACCAGTGAAAAGCGTATGGGTTTTTGAATAAGAAAAGTATTTGAGTTCCAACTCATTTCTTATACTTCATTATTTCTGTGACTTCAGGAAATTCATTTACTGATTTCTCACCTTTGTATTTTACTAAATAGGACCAATAATAATAATATTTACATTACAAGTTATTTTGAGGTAAAATATATAAAAGTGCTTATAAATACTAGTTTTATTTATTCATGCATTCAGTTTATTGTTTGCAAAGCAGTGCTCTAGGCAGGGTGGGGACTGTAAAGGAGGACTGAACGAAGCAACAGAAGCCCCAGACATAAAAGAGCTTGCATTTTAATTCAAAGAAAGAATTTTAAGGCTAATTTTTGCTCTGTATTAGAAATCACTGGAGTTTATTTCATAGCTTATTTTCATCTAAGCCTGGGGAAAAGTTTAAAAGGTTGAAGATATTTGGGTTTATTTAGTAAAATTCTGTGTCATAAAAAGGTTCCACAATGTTTACTTTTAAGATTATTTTGCACATGTCAAGGGGGACAAGGACTGGAGTTCGGGTATTTATAAATTAAGATAGTGAAGCCATTGAGAACTTCTAAGTAGAACTCTCTATTTTGTTGCTTCTTGATATAAACTATATACTTAAGAAATGACTGCTTTAAAATATGTTATCTTAAAATAACAGACTTAGTGTGACAGGCCAGGTCTCATATTCTTTAAGATTTGACTAAAACTCCTTCTCTTTGAAGAAATAGCCTTTGATTCAACTGAAGAATATCTATGATGTCACAGTGTGGTAGATTGTATCAAAAATGGGTACATTAATACTTCTGGTCCCACATACTCTTTTTGTCACTCCCCTACCAAAAGGTAGAGCCTGTACAGGAGAGTTCATCTCCTTGAATTCAGGTGAGCCTCTGACTACCTTGAAGTGGAAATGAAGTTACGTGATTTCTCTCTGTCTCTGTCTCTTGTCTCTCTCTCCGTCTCCCTCTCCGTGTCTCTCTCTCTCTCTCTCTCTCTCATTTTTGCTAAAAAATGCAAAGTGCAATAATATCATTTACATGTGTGTAAACTGAAGACAGAGATTCTGCTGACTCCAAGGTGCAAGAACAACTTTTAGTTATAAAATTCTTGTTTTAGACTATAAAGAGGAACCAGGAGCCCTATCAGGGTGTGTGGAAAAAAACAAAAAAACAAAAACAGTGACACAGGTGAAATATATGGTTGTTAAGCAATCACACTGATGGGGAGGTTATTCCTCAAAATTGCCTATTATGGCATAACTATAACCTAAATAGTTAAGCACCTTTCAACCCTGGGGAGATTGAGAATTCAGTGTGAAAAAGTTGAAGATCATCAAACTATGATATTATATAATTGATGTTTTATGTAATTGTAATTTTTAAGAAACTTGGTTCAGTAGACTTAGACTTACAAATCAGCTTGGTTATTCTGATTTAAAATATAAAATTAAGTTATCAATTTTGATCTGTGTTTTACATTAAAATATTACTAGGTTTATGTACAATGTTGAAACATTCATGAGAACATATTCATCATATTAATAAGTTTAATTTATTAAATATGAGTTATTTTTGAACTCAAAGAGTTTGTATTAAAATAATTCAAGTATTTTAAAATTTGAATGCATTTAAATACATTTAATTTATAGATACAGATTAAAATGTTTGAAGTTGCTTAACTAAGTTTGTAAATGGTGCCAAACGTTAATCAAATGGTCTCTAAAACCCATTATTAAAACTTGTTAGAGTATCATTGTAATTATAATAAATCTATAAGCTGAAAGCTTAAGGAAAACTAGTTTTTTTAAATATGAAACTTTAATAAAATGAATTATAATTAAAAAAAACAAAGTAAATATATGAATTATTTTTCTGACCACAAAAATTGCCCTTAAGTCACCAAGAAATTCACATTTAACACCTAGGACTTATTTACCTGTTCATTCCTGAACCAATCGCTGGCAAGGGTAATGTGTCCACAATGATTAATTCAAACCTATCATTTCACCATTGGGACCTGGGAAGGGGCCTCCCCTAATCTCCTGGTTTCCTAGCTCATGTTAACAAAATCAGCCCATCCATCGTAAACAGAACTTCATGCCATGTTTGCTAAAAAATAAAGATCTGACTTAACAAATTCTTAATTTTTATTTCCTAATATGAGCACTGTGGCTCTTTGTAGATCCTCAGTATTTTACTCTTTTGGACAAATGTAACTCTTTGATAATTCCAGGGTGCTTTCGTGAATAATTATTTTGATTTCCAAATGTATATTATTTGTATCCTTTTAAATAGCTCTTTTCAGGTTTAAGTCTTAAAAGTTTCTTTGCCCCAACTCACTGAGCATCTGAGGTTTCATCTTCCCTGAGTATTACAAGGATTCCCTTCCCTGCAGATCATGAGGGAAATTTGGAAAGGAATCTTGGAATGTGTCAATATATTTATTTATTTAATTTTTTAATATCTTTATTGGAGTATAATTGCTTTACAATGGTGTGTTAGTTTCTGCTTTATAACAAAGTGAATCAACTATACATATACGTATATCCCCATATCTCTTCCCTCTTACGTCTCCCTCCCTCCTTCCCTATCCCACCCCTCTAGGTGGTTGGAATGTGTCAGTGTATTTAAATGACAGGTTACAATTGTGATTCTTTCAGGAACGGTGGTGTGGGGATTCTCAGCTGCTGGCTGGTGAACTCTTTCCCCCTTACTTTCTGCAATGCATAAGTGGCAAAGTCTTGGTTTGAATTTCTGAGTCTGTAGATAAACATAAACTTTGATCCTTTGACATTGTTTATTTGGCTGTAAGTATATAAGGTTTTGACGATATCTTTATATTCATGGTTAAGGCAGTTAAATTCCTGTTTCCTAATAGAAGTGCTAAATAATCTTTTATACTAACACTTCTATTTTAAGAGTAAAGTCATTTGGATATTTAATTATTTCTAATGGGGCAACTTTACCAGGCCATTCATTCTAGGAAAAAAGAGATGCTCAAGTATTTATTGGTAGAATTACTTGGATATGATTAATGGGAAATAAATTTAAAAAGAAACAGAATGGTAAGAACTTCACAGGCTAACTAATGTGATGCGATTTAGACTAAAATATTTTTTGTATTATCCAATCATTAATCTAATAAATTTTTCTTCAGTGCTTACCTATGCAAAGCACAAAAAATTCATAGTTAAATTTGTATGATCTAGCCGGGATATGGAGTCTATGAATTAAAAAAGATAATTCACAATATGAGATTGGATGTGCTAATTATAACATTAGCTGTCTAGGCACAGAGTGTAGAGGAATTCTAGGAAAGGAAAACAGTTTCAGCTGAAGTGACGAGGGATGGCTTACAGTCTAAGCCTCTCTCCTAAGCTCTTGATTGTTTGATAGCTGCCTACTAGACATATGCATTTGGATCTGGTATCAGTTAGGTAACCATTGGCACAGAAATTCTGTATAACAGACATCCAGAACAGAGTAACTTAAGATAACTGATGTTTATTACTAATTCGTGTAGTGCTTGGTATCTGGGAAAAAGTATTTTAATTTTTAATAAGTGAGTACAGAGTGATTGAATAGGGTATTGGATTTGAACAGATCTTGAAGGATGCTGGGACTGGAAATTGTTGAAAAGTCATCCAAGAACTGTGAGGACATAGATATACAGCTAGAAGTGTTCAAAACATTACAGGGTACAGTGAATGGGCCAATTTGGCTAGAATACAGGACTGACTCAGAAAAATAGGGAGAATTAAGTAAAAATCAGGTTGAGGCCCAGTTAAGATGCTTGGACTTTTGTCCTGTAGGCAATAGGGGAACAACTGAAAGGTTTAGATTGACAGTTCTTGATAAAATTGCGTGGTAGGAAAAGTATTCAGGCAGTAGTGTGAGATATGAATTTAAGCGATAAGGCCAGTTGTAAAGATAATTAAATTGATCAAGAAAAAGATGATGGGGTCTGAGTTAAGATGGTGTCTATGAAATGAGAAAGGCACATCCAAGTGAAATGTAATAGAAAATTGAGTCTCAGCAAGTTATATCAGAGTTTTAGTAGGAGTGAACATATATGAATCTTTGACCCTCGATGGTAAGGAGAAGGGTGTTATTGCAGAGGGACAGGAGGATTATTAATGTGAGATGAGACTCCCACAAGTTCAGATTTAAATTTAAATTTAAATATTTTGGATTTGAGAATAGTAGTGAGGTAAGCAGCTTCTAGATAGCACCTAATAATCCCCCCTTCCTGCGATTCACACCCATGAGTAATCTCCTCCCACTGAGTGTGGGCTGAATTTAGTGCATTGTTCCTAATGAAGTGAATACGAGAGGAGAGGTAGGAAGTCACTTCTGAAATTAGGTTATATTAATAAAAACTTAGGCTTACATCTTGGTGTTCTCTTTTGCTCTCAGATTGGTTGTCCTGCGTAAAGCTAGCTGCCTTGGAGAGCATATGTAGCAAGGGACTGATACATACCAACAACCACATGAGTGAGCTTGGAAGCACATTACCCTCCTTCCCCAGCTGAGCTTTCAGTGAGATCAGAGGTATAGCTGACCTAGCTTAGCCTGAATACGGCCCATGACAAATATTGAGCCAGAGGTACCTAGATAAGTTAAATGCAGATTCCTGACACAAAGAAACTGTGAGATAATACATGTTTGTCGTTTTAAGTTGCTATTTGAGGGTAACTGGTTTATAGTAATCAATAACCACGGTAATTCAAATGATATTAATTTGATTGGGATTGAGCTCACTCTAAGGTTTGAAATTACATGACTTGAGGGGAAAGTTGAAGCCTTGGTGTATTATGTTTTATATATATATATATATATATATACACCAAAACTGAAATACCATCTCCAGTTATTAAGAGTGGTCCTAATAAATAGTTAACGGCTGACCCTGCTTTTGGACCAATTAACTGAGCCATAAGGATACTGTATTTAAGATAGAATCCAAGGAAAAAGGAAGTTTCACAAAAGATATGGTTAATATGATATGATATGATAGAAATAGTTGGGTAAATATGGTAAAATAATTGGGTTTTTCTTCAGATTTTCCAAGTAATACATTTATAGGGGATTGCTGTGGCAACTGAACAAAATGAGAGATTCTCTGATCAATTATACATAGTTTCATTCAAAATACAGATGTCCAAATATTAGTAAACTAACATGAATGTAAATATTACCTCCATGACAAACTGGCATAAGTCATGTAATTTAGTTTGCTATTTCCATTAAACCATATTAGTGATAAGAAATTTAAAGGAAACTGTAAAGATTACAGATTCATTGAAATCGCAAAGGGGTATTGTTCACCAAGTACCATAAGATATGATTAATGTGTTTTGTGAAAATAGATCATCTTAGACCTTGAGTGAGGGATTGATTATTTTGTGGGATATTTTCAATTTTCTTTTCACTGATCATAAATAATATCAGATCTAAAAAATATCAGACCTCTCCAACTTTTTGCGGTATGCGGGCCTCTCAATGTTGTGGCCTCTCCTGTTGCGGAGCACAGGCTCCGGACGCACAGGCTCAGTGGCCATGTCTCACGGGCCCAGCCGCTCCGCGGCACGCGGGATCCTCCCGGACCAGGGCACAAACCCACGCCCCCTGCATCGGCAGGCAGACCCTCAACCACAGCACCACCAGGGGAGCCCTCCAATTGGTTTTTGATGGGAATTAGGCTCTATCCTATGAGAGCTCAATGGGAATTTATGAACTTGAATCAGGGCCAACCATCCTACAGCTACACAAGAGATCATGACACTTTGGTAGCAATTTAAACAATACCTTTTGAATGTCAGTTTATTAATAATCACAATTCTTCTTATTCTGTGTATTATTTTAAAGACTCCTCCACAGGATTCCATAAAACCACAGGGCTGGTCTAAGGCCTAAATCCATGAATTCAGTTATTTTCACCTTGTATCTCCCATATATCTTATATAAACACTACTCTTTGGTTATGTGTTTCCTTCTCTCAGATGTCTATGAACTCTGTGCAAGACTTAATTAACATTAAAGTGAAAGGATCATACTTTTCATTTCATGCTGATCTGCTCAAATAACAAACACTATTGGGTGCTTTTGTATGTGGAAAAATGGTTTTGATTGTTTAGTAATCTACAGTAATCTTATAAAACCAGTTTAATCTGTTAAAGTTTTATACTGAGAGATTAGTCAAACATAAACTTTAAATCAAATAAAGCAAGTGAAAGGAAAACTTCTGTTGGCCATGTTAATCTGTAAAAGGAAAATTACCCCCAGTAGAAATGATGAATAAAATCCTGTGTGCCAATGATATTAATCTTCATGCAAGCAGAAGTTGATAATAATCAACCTCTGAAGTACTTAAAGTTCCACCTCTCTCAGATCATGGCTGGGTGTGTAATACATATTATGGTTGAGAATCTTCTATTAATTTTCATTATGAGGCAGCTTAAGAATTTGGTATGAGAAACTCATCATTATGAGAATATATTCAAACTCACATCTGCCAGTTGGCTCAATATGTTGAAGCTGTTCAATCATGCTAAATCATTTGAAAGCAAACATTTTTAGTTTTAATAAATACTATATCTTTTAAAAACTATCTGAATTCAGTGAAAAGTTTTAATATTTTTTAAGGACAAGTAAATCAATACTTCATTTTTCTTTATCAATCTTTTCACCTAGGGTGGGGAAGGAAAACACCCAACATACCAACACTGCTTTAAATTAGTAGATAGATGTTATGATTCTTAACTTGTTTACTTCCTGATTCCACAACTTCTGACCCTATGATCAGGTGAGACACTTACCCTCCTCATGTGAATCAAAATCCTTTCTAGACACTGTGAAAACAGATATATAATTAACAACCAAATCTTGAAATAAATATGTGAATAATATAAAAAATTTTCTTCTTCTTACCTAAAACTAAGAAAAGTACTCACGAGGCAGATCTTGAAAGTGTGAGAGTTAGGGTCTTTAAATGGATAAGGCGTTCTAAGTGTTGACATTTAAAAGAGAAGAAAATGACTGATCATGTTAGAAAGTGGATAGTCAGGGCCACTCTCCTATGTCTTCTTTGTGCAAATTAGAAAAAGGCACTCTCTTTTGGCAGATTAGTTCCATGGGCTTATGGTTTGAAAAGCAGATGGTACCTCTGTATAAATTTTTTTAAGAAAATAGTGTCTTTTCCTCTGGGCAGATGCAGTCCCTTGCTAAGATACATGGCTTGGCAAGAAGATTGTAGGCTAAATTATAGTCCCCACTCCCTCCTTGGCCAAGAACCCTGGACAGTTAATACTCTGTGCAACCATTTATGAATGGTGGAGGAGAGTTTAGTTTTAGAGGGATGGAATAGTTATTAGGAAGGTATTTTCCAAAATGTTATCAGTATATACTGTCCTCAGCCCTATAACAATTATGGCTCTTACATTTACAGTAACAGAAACTGACTTTGGTTAATGTAGGCAGTATTTATTGGAATAATATATGGTTGTTTACAGTATGAAAGAAAAAGCTGAATAACTAGCTTTTGAAGAGTTAAGAATCAGGGCATTTCACAGATCAAGGCAGTAGGAACAAACTGGGTCTCTTGTAACCTAGAGCAGTGGTTCTCAGTTCTCACTGAAATTCACAATAACCTCAGCAATCTTAAAAGTCTTGATGGTCAGGCCACACTCCAGACCAATTAAAAGGGTCTCTTGGGTGGACACAGGCATCAATAGTTTTTAAAACTGCCGAGGTGAAACATGCTTTAAAATTTCTTTTGGGGTAATGAAAGCTACCTGATTTTAGTTTTTATGCCATTATACTTAAGATTTGAATTCTGAGTTTGGAGTGGAGGAGAATCTGATTGTCCAAGTTTGGGTTTCATACTCACCACTTAGACAGGAGCGGGAGAGGTAGTAGACCATGCTGTATGTAAAGGGGTAAGAATGGGTCTGGAAAGCAAAATCAGAAGGAATGGAGGCTGAGTATAGAAAACCAACTGAAATCTCTTATGACTACCTTTGCAATTAAGTAATATACTGAACAAGAGAGAAGAACAATTGGAAAATTATTTCATTTATGATGCTTTCAGATTTTTCCTATCCCTTTTCAGTGCTTATGTTGGGAATATATGTGTTCCTTTATTTAGGATGGTTACTACTGTTACAGTAAAAAGTGACATTGATTTTTTTTTTTAGAAATAGTGCATGGATGGGAGTGTAAGCTCCTGAATCTTAATGTTATCCCATCCTCTTTTTTATGAAAGCTTCGCTGAGATCCTAGGGATAATTTGTATGCTGTCCAACTGAGACAGCACAAGAACAGGCAATGTGACAACTCTGGTCTGACTTGAAAATGAAAACTTCACAGAGAATTTATGTACTATTTCATGTCTACATTATAATATTTTTCCAAAATTCCTCCCAATTTTATCCCTGTACCATTGAAACCTATAAGAAATAATAGTAAAAATTTGTTGAAGGAGAGATTGAAGCGAGGGGGCTTTTGATAATTCTCTTCAGGGTTCCATTTAAAGTCTTTCTCCTCTTGATTTGTAAAGTTCCACACGCATTTGGAGATTCTAACTTGTGGGTGCCCAGCAGGACTCTTTAACCCTTCTCTGCCCTCTTCTAGTTCGTACCAGTTTTATATTAAAAAGTTAAATTGAATAAACTCTACATAGTAGATAGGGAAAAGGAGGTCACTAATTTATTATATCTTTAGCCACAAAATAGGCTGCAAATACAAAACCCCTTCAGCTAAAAGTAAGTGTCTCCAGAAGCCCTCCTTTGAGAAGACAAAAAAAAAAAAAAAAAAAAAAAAAGGCAGGATTTGAGGGATTCTCCAACATAAAAGCCTTTTAAGCAGGAGGACAAAGGAAGCACAGGAAGCATTAGGTCTCAGAGAACAAGTTATTCATCATGAAGTGTTCTGGCTAGGAGAACAAAGAAAAAGACCTGGGCAGGTTTAAGAATCCCTTATGCCTCAAGCTGGCTTCCTAGAACAGTTCACCCTGATTTTGAATTTTAGACCTCTCCAACAGTGAGCACTTGTTTTAAGTGTTGTCAGTCACCCAGTTAGGAATCACAAGCCTTTCAACAATCTTGTAAGTGGTAACAATCTTTAGGGCAGGAGTAACTATACAATTGAAGTGACAGATTCACCTTTTCAGGCTTATGAAGAGTTTTATACTTCTGGGTTTTACTTCTCTGAAGAATCATAGAGTAATATGTTTCTGTGTATAACCTTGTGTAATGGGATACCTATATGACCAATTTATGGATGAAACAAAGTAAAATATCTCTCAACAGTATACTTAAAAAATAAATGAAAATTGGTAGGGAGAAATAATCTCCAAATTACAAGTAGCCAAAAATTAAGGAAAAGAGGTGTAACATCAGGACATAAATTTTAAAAAGTGGCAGCTGAGGAAGAAGAAAGACAATTCTGGTGATGTACAGCCTAGCCTCTGACCCCAAACACCTGCTGTCTGTATGGCAGAAAGAAACATACATAATGAAACTGAAAATTTTCTCTAATGACCCAATTTGGAGAGAAATGGTCTTTTAAGGTGAATAAGCAGCCTGGTGAAAAGGCAGGGAAAAACATTCGAAAGTAAAAATAAAAATTAAGTAGACATTCCTATCTACCTCTGAAAAATCAGTGCTCATTAGGAGGGCAAAAAGTTCTCAGTGTTAGGAGAATGAGCTGAAGCCCATAAGAGTGAGATGAAAACCTTACAATGTGAATGGGCTTGATATACAGCATCTATGACATCTCAGATGAAGGGAGCAAGTCCAGAAACTCAGCAAATGCTGAATGTTCTCTGAACTGAATGCTACCCCATCTTCATGCCCTCAGACTGCAGCAGAATAGACAAGAAGTAGTAGCCAGCATTCCTATAAAAGTGTGGGAGAGGTGGAAACATGGGGTATAGAAGGGGCCAGTTGTTGCAGATAAAGAAGAAAGTGTAAAGGATGATTTACTCATACTGTATTAGAGAAAGCAGGAGTTCTGGATAAATAAGCCAATGTTTTAAGTCCCAGCAGGATGAAATGTAAAAGCGTGGAGACTGTATCAGTCATATTTTTTTTCCACAACAAATCTCCTTAATTTAGTGGCTTAAAATAACAAGCATTAATTTAAATCACCATTCTGGAGTTTGGCCTCTGCTCAGTTAGGCAGTTCTGAATTCAGCTGGGCTCAGATTTCAGTCTGTTGTCAGCTGCCAGATCATCTGGGGATTGACTGGTCTAAGATGGCTCAGGTGGGACTGTTCATCTCAACTCCATGTGGTCTCTCATCCCCCAGCAGGGTAGCCCAGGTTCATATTATGTCTGGACAGAGGCGGAAGAGAGGAATCAGAAGTGTACAAAGTTTCTTGAGGCCTAGTCTTTGAACAAATGTACTATATTTCTTTGACTAAAGAAGCCACACGTCCTGTCCTAAGTTAAGGAATGGGGAAATAGATTCCACCTCTTCTTGGGAGAAGCTGCAGAGTCACATTGATTAAACCATTGATATAGGGAGACTATGCAAACATGCTATCACAAAAAGATTAAATGAAAAGAGACATCACAATCCCATCAAATAACCCAATCAATCTATAACAAAACTCAAGAAACAAACGAAGACTTCCCAAGATATGATATAAATTCTGTAACTCAAACACAATGGAATGAGAATAGAATTAAACAATAATGAGAAGCAACAGAATAAGAAGCAAAGTGAGATCAAAGAATAACAGATATAAAATAAGTACAATAGCAAACTCTGTTACAGATCTG
The DNA here is from genome assembly GCF_003031525.2 of Neophocaena asiaeorientalis asiaeorientalis. Classification (NCBI taxonomy): domain Eukaryota; kingdom Metazoa; phylum Chordata; class Mammalia; order Artiodactyla; family Phocoenidae; genus Neophocaena; species Neophocaena asiaeorientalis. Next base: position 6,169,600 of record NW_020175410.1, read on the forward strand.
ACAAATTAGAAACAGCAAAAGTAGAATAAATAGCTAAAATGAAATCATCAACGTAGAGGAAGGATGATCATAGTGAAAGGAGAAGGAATAATAAAAACTTAGCAAGGATACAGTTTACAAATATGAAGGACAGACGAAGAAGATAAAATATAAAGTTAATTGGTATTCCAGAAGTACAGAAGTCAGCAAATGAACCTGAAAAAAATGAGCACAATTTTAAAGGAAGATTTCCTTATATAATAGCTTCTTTCAGTCTTCTCCAAGCATGTTCAATGTCGGAAGACAATGGAACATCTAAAGATTTCTGAAGAAGGAGAACTATGATCAAAGAATATTACTTATATTCAGTTAAGTATTTATTTTGGAGTTAAGACAATAGGAAAGAATCTCAAACATGGAAGAACTCAGGGGATATAAAACCCCCAAATTTTTCTACAGTAAATGAATAAACTGAAATTCAACTCATCAAGAGACAAATCCAAATAAAGAACTCAGAAATGAAAAAGCAGTAGAATGACTGGTCATGATAATTGAATCCACTTAAATTTGAGCCACATTTAACTGGGGGAATTATGTATACAGAACAGAAAAAAACCTTACAAATTTTGACATAGAAAAATAATATAATAACATAAAATAATATGAAAATAAAATGAATATGTAATTATAATGTAACTAACATATAATAATATCTGTGCTTATCCTCACCCCCATTTTCTTGTTGACAAACTATCACCAATACTGTCTTAAAAGACATATACAGAAATAACTACAACATTGATAACTTTTAACAATTTTCTTCTTGGTTATAGAGATCTTTAGAACTTGTATTAAAGGAACGATCAGCCATTTCTTAAGTTTCTTTTTCCTATATTAAAGTCTTATAGATTAAAATATCTTCGTCTACCAAATAATAATGAACATTTATTGACTATATGTTCTCAGTGTTTTACAGCTAATAATTAATTTAATCCTGACAAAAACCCTATGAAAAATGTTCTACCTTTTCTTCTAATTTTATTTGTGAGAAAACTGAGACACAGAAAGAGCATTTAACTTGCTCACTTGAGAATGTGAGGATTTGTACTCAAGCTAAGTCAGTGCTCTTTATATAACTATAGTAGGATTCCATTATTATATCCTGTTTTATCTATCTCACTATTTAGCTAGCTATTTTTTGGTATGTGTGTATGTATGTATACATTGAGAGATATCCAGAATGACATTTTCCAAGTTGTTGATTATTGTTGGGTGGTGGCATTTTGTTCTTTTAAAAAATTTCCTAAATTGCTTGCATTTATTCTTACCATGAACACATATTGATTTTATAAGGTGCCAATACAGCCATTATTTTAGGAAAAAAATGATATGGTTATTTTCTTCCTATTGTGTATGATGAGCAGACATACTAGAAGACCTAATTTATCCCAAACTCTGATCTTGGCCCCTTGGTGTGACCCTGTTCTTTCAGGGCATTTTGTTAAACTACAGATGTGGGTATTACTGGAACATAAAATATGTTTTTTTAAATTGAGATGTAGTATGGATACAATAAAATGGACAAACCTTACATGTATGTATTTATATTTATACATATATATATTCATCCCAAATGAAGAAATTTCTTATTGCATGGATAATGTGCACAAATTTCCCTTCTTCTTGTGGAGGAATGATGGAGCTGTCCTCGTGAGATCTCTGTGGGGCCAAGACAGAAGGGAACTCCAAAATTGAGGAAGTGTTTACAGTCCAGAATTATGCAGGGACTTGACAGGAGTTTAATGGTCAGCAAAGCATTTGGATTGGAACTGTGTAAGGTTTAAAAGGAGAAAAGAGGCAATTAAGTATTTCAGAACTACACAGTAGTTCCTTTTGTGCTTTGCATCTGAAGGTAAATGAGGCTGTCCCTCTCATTCTAGGCCGGCTGACCCATATGTAGTGGGTGATGGAATTAGAACCATTGCATTAAATGACATATATATGAGATTGTGATTTATCACTGACCACTCAATTAAAGAAGTAGAAACACTAGGAGATGTATACACATGTGTATCAAGGGATTGGTGTTTGTTATAGGAATTTGACGTTACACAATTTTTAGAGCTGGTTAAGCAATTTCTTTAAGGTCTTTGTCTTTAAGGTCCTTGTCTGACCTTGGAGCTTGAAGTTCGTGAAGCAGGCAGATATGAGGGCAGATGGATATAAAGTGGAGATATCAAAAGTGAGCTAAAGCCTGCAAGGATGAGCTGGAGTCTGGGAGGATGGACTGAAATACGTCAGTTCTTGTTGTCTCTGATTTTGGTAGTATGGAGGTCCTGTATAAGCTGGGGCCCTTTGTCAAGAAGCTAAGCACACACACCTGACCCAGGAGTTGGAGAAGCTAAAGGAGGATCCAAGAGGAGGTAGAGTACTTGCAGGCTTAAATGCTGCCTCACACCAAGGTGAGTCAGTCAATTGATGGTAATGTGGATGAGTTACAAAAAGACTGCTCTTTACACATGCCATCCAAATCTCACACAAGAATCTCTGAGGCCCACCCTAACAGGAAACATACAGGACAGAGAATTCTAGGAAATGTACTGTAGTTCAGCTTAGCCAAATTGACATAATACAAAACTGTCACATGAATTGAATTGCTGTCTATGACAAGCAGAGAAATTCCACTTAAAGAGTTAATTTTTTTAATCACCTCCTAAGACATTAAGTTCATTCAGAGTTCCTGCTTTCTGTTTTTGAAATAAATGATGTACCTGAAGGTGTATTTTTATTGCATAATTATTTTGAGTTACTAGATTTTGAGCTGCCCTAGAAAGTGTCTGTATCATGTAAAAAATTACCATATGAATGAGGTCATGATTGTATTGCTCTCCCACATCAGTTAACATTGTATGTACAAAATGTAGACCCATGCTTGACTTTCTAATATCTAAAAGGTATACAGATACTAATACGTAATTTTTGAAATGTGTGGAAATTGTGATTAGATAATATGATATAAAGATGAAAGGAAAAGAAAAATGGGTAACGGTTCTATTTTTTTCTCTTCTCTGTTGTAACATTAGGTTTGAGGGAAAAGGAGTCATGGCAGTCCTTTCATTTGCTCTTGTTTCTTTTCATTCAAATGATGTTTAAAAGTCACCCTTGAAGATTCAAAATGTCTACTTTCATCAATAGCTCTACATATAAGGGAAACAGAATGCTACCATTTATTGCATAGTTTCTTTTTAATAATTTTTATTATTTATACAATGGATAAACGGCAGCATCATTTCATATTCTTCTTGCTGATTTGCTACATCACCCTTTTGGGCTTCTCTGTTTATGCCAGTCTTGCTCCAAGTGAACCTCATCTGTTCTGAATAATTTCAACCTTTACTTATGGAAAGGCTTTGGTAAGGCTTGTTTGCTTTTCTATATGAGAAAATGACTGTGATGGCCTGAAAAGTCTAGAAGTGATTGGTTTATGAAGTACCTATTCCAGATAGCAGGTCTCTGTCTCAGTGGTGCAATCAGTCAGCCGTCTTGAAACACATTTTAAAAGCAGAGATTAATACAAAAGGATGACAATGCATAGTCAATTAAATTTAAGCAAAGGAGAGCCTTCCTGAAATTAGAATCTTACTTGTGTGGTAAAGAAGAGCCAAGTAGTCATCTAAAAATAGATTGTCAACCTTGAATCCACATACCTACTTCCTGCTGAGTACTTTGGAAGCCATGTTAACCCATTCCAGACAAGAAAATTTTACTTCATTTGCCTAATTATTTCAGCCCTATTCCACAAAGAATTTTAGGTGGTCCACAAAAATACTGTCAATACAAAAGGATAAGATAAGTATAGAGGAAATGAGCACTATAAAAATGCAGAGCAATAAAGGGAAAATAAGATTAACACATAGAAATGCACATGCAGAATTCCATGGTATTGCTAAACTATCTACTGGAAAAAGCCAGCGTGATCAGTTGTATCCTTTGTATGGTCCATAAAGAAAGATATCCAGTTGGTAGCTATGCCCCAGAGATGTGGAAGAGTTACAGTAGAATGTTCAATTTATAGATACATGTGAGAGTAGTACACGTGACAGTTTCTTTGAGCATCCAGGAGTTGTTTAGCCTCTTCAGCACTGAGACCACAGATGGATAGGTCACCTTCCTTGTAACTCCAAAGTTTGAAGGGTTTCATTCTTTGCTTAGCTATTCCAGGATACTCACTGAAGTAAGGGGCTGCTGTACTCAAACCAGTGTTTCACACTCAGTGAACTCTCTGAGATGTTTACAGAGTGATGGACTGACAGGGGATGGATTATGGTTATACGTTTGCTTAAGATTATGATTTTAGAATTTTAGAAAATAGAATTTAATTTATATTTGATCCAGGTTATTGGGTTATTGCTAGTTGAGGGAAGATGATGGGCATAATTCAATGGAAAATAAGTCAGCTGTTCTTTTAATATGTCAAGTAAAGCTTGACTCTTCAAGTCAAGAGGCCATGTTCCGGCATAACTTCCTCTCCATATGGCAGTGTAATCCAGTAATAAAGTTCCTATCTGTGGAGGAATCTTTTTAAGGTTGGCATGACCAGGGGCAAGGAAGTATCCTCCTTCCCTTTAAGGACAATTTCCAGAAGTTGCACATGGCACTTTCCAAAAGTAACATACTTCTACTTACATGCCACTGGCATGACCTTAACAAAATAACCACATCCAACTGCAAGGAAGGCTAAGAAATATAGTCTTGATTCTAGGTAACCATATGCCCTGTTGAAAATTAGAGGATCTTATGACTAAGGAAAAAGAGATAATTGCTATTTGTAAACTGCTAGTTGCCTCTGCCACAGGGGATAAAGACAAGAGTTTGGTTTTGGTTTTGTTAAGTTTGAAATGCCAATTATGTACAGAGGAGAAGAGGTAATTGGATATTAAATGGAGGAAAATTGAGGCTGAAGATCTGTGAGTCATCACATATGTGTTATTTAAAATCATGAGATCGAATGAGATTGGGCAATGAGTTTATAGACAGTAGAGAAGAGGACCCAGAACTGCTGAGATTTGGGCCTCTCCAATAGTTAGCGGTTGAGAAAGAGAGAAGAATTCACACCATGGGATTAAAGAGGACTGGTAAGTGTGGTTTACAAGGAAAAGTGGGAAGTGGTGTCTTGGAAGCCAAAGGAAGAAAGTGTTTCAAGAAGGAGAAAATGGTCCACAATGTCAATTGCTGTCAAGAGACTAGGTACAGGGAGAACAGAGAACTGAACATTGGCTTTAACAAGATTGAGGTCACTGATGATGAAGAAAAGAGTGGTTTCAATGAAAGAGAAGGGACAATAGCCTGATTATAGTGAATTAAGAAGTGAGGAAGGGGCTTCCCTGGTGGCGCAGTGGTTGAGAGTCCGCCTGGCGATGCAGGGGACATGGGTTCGCGCCCCGGTCCGGGAAGGTCCCACATGCCGCGGAGTGGCTGGGCCCGTGAGCCATGGCCGCTGAGCCTGTGCGTCCGGAGCAGCGGGAGAGGCCACAACAGTGAGAGGCCCGCATACTGAAAAAACAAAACAAAACAAAACAAAAAAGAAATGAGGAAGAAGAGATAGCAGGTACAGAAAGTTCTTTTGATAAAGTTTTCTATAAATGGAAGCAGAAAAATGGAGTGATTACGGGAAGGTATTAAAATGGGAGATAACATACCATGCTTGTATTTTGACTGGATTATGCAGAAGAATGGGGGAATTTATGATGTGGGAAAAGGATTGATAATTGTGTAAGCTATCTCCTTGATAAAGCAAGGAGAGTATTTGATCCAGTGCACTAGTGGCCTTAGATAAGAGAACGGAAGGAGAATAGAAAATTCATCAACTTTAATGGAAGTAAAACACATGGCTATAGATTAAATGTGGTGGTGGAAATATGGGAGCATTTCCTGCTTTTTTTCAGTAAAATTAGAAACAAGATCATCTGCTGAGAAGGAATTGGGGAGGAGAGTGTGAAAAGATTGAGGAGAATGGAAAAGATGTGAAATAGTTGTCTTGAAGAGTGAAAAACTGTATTCATGACTAATACCTAGAGGGTGGCTGGAAGAATTGGACTAAAATGAGATATATACTACTACTAATTCTCCAGTCATGTTCAGATTGTTGGATAAAGATATGGAATTGGAGTAAAGTTGGACTTAGCCAGAATTAGGATTTTTCTGAGCAAATAAGGGGAAAGGAATAAAGTGATGGAGGAATTTTACAGAGAAGTGGGCTATAATGATATTTCATAAAATCTAAACTGGGTAAGAAGGGAAAGGAAAAGAAATGAGGGCAATTATAGACATTGAAAAGTGGTGAGGAAGGCATAACAGCCTCTCTAGAACATCCATACCATAAGTCCCAGAATCTTTGGAAATGTTACGTTATGCGGCAAAAGGAACTTTGCAGATGTAATTATGATCACAGACCTTGACGTGGAGAGATCTTTCTGGGTTATCTGGGTGACCCCAATCTAATCACATAAGCCTTTAAGAGTTTAGAAACTTCTCTGGCTAGAAGCAGAGGAGAGATGAAGTAAAGGGGGAGTCAAAGCGATTTGAAGAATGAGAAGGAGTTGGCCTGCTCTTGCTGGCTTTGAAGATGGAGAGAGTGGGCCATAAGCCAAGGAATGTGAGTGGCCTCCAGAAACTGAGAACAAGCCCTGCTAACATCTAGCAAGGAAAAGGGATCTCAATCTTAGAACTTCATGGAACAGAATTCTACCAGCAACCTGAATGAGCTTGGAAGTGGAATCATCCCTAGAGCCTTCAGCAAGGAAGGCAGCCCTTCCAGCACCTTGCTTTGGGCCTTGGTTGACTCTAGCAGAGAACCAACTAAGCCACACTGTGCCCAGATTTCTGACCTACAGAAACTGAGATAATAAATAGGTGTTATTTTAAACCACTAAATTTGTGGTAATTTGTTACAGCCGCAATAGAAAACGAATACAAGTGAGGATAGTCAAATGATTGGAGGTATCAGTGGGGAAAAAGATGGATGTGAGGGTCCTAAAGTAAGTAAACTAGAAAGAAAAGATTTTGGTCTGAAAGTGGGACGCTAGAAATTAATATTTTGATTGTGGTATACTTACTGATGATATATGTTGGCTGAGATGGGTTAGAATATTAAACTGCTGGGGGTTGGAGTTGCCTAGGTAATCTTACATGGATGATGACAAGCAGAGTAAAGGTATAATCCAGGGGCTAAAATTTAAAAAAAAAAGGTTAGTGACGGCAAAGAGGTCAGCATAAGAGTGCAACAAGGAAGACTAGTGGTGAGAGGGTTGATGGAATGTCCTTGAAGGAAGCTAGAGCTTTTAAGGAAGAATAAAATGCCAATTATCCGGAAGAGAGGAATAAGGAGGACATTTCTGAGTGCTGTAGTATGTGGGTGGAAAAAAAAGTTCTGAACTCTATTTGCTGAAGGACAAACAGATTTTTCATGGATAGCCAGTTTTCAATTATAAGAAGGTGAAGACAAATTTAAGGAAGAGGTTGAGAATACAATGTAGCACAGTGGTAGAGTTTGAAAGGTAGGGAAGGGCAGAAACTGGGTCAGTATGGAAAGTGTATAGATGTGTTTGTAAATGAGGGATGAACTGGAGGGCTTGGATTTCTTGTCATGCAGTGACGAAACAAACTAGTAAGTAAGGCTTAATGAGTACAAACTTTGATGGTCCTTTTGAAGAAGCTGAGCAATCATTATAATTATATTCTTTTTCTTACAATAGGTCTTTCAGGCAGTATAGTACTGAGTGGGGCAGCAGTACAGCATTGAGAGGTCCTGTCTTATCAAAGCATGTGTGACTCTGGAGGTCCCATTTACAATGGCAGCAGGCAGTTACATTGTTGTTGTAGAGGTCTTGGGAAGTCAACACTTCGGGGAACCCTCTACCATGGGTTGTCATAGTGTGTAGAAATTTAGACTTATTATACTTACTTGACTTTCTGACTGATCAAAAATGAAAATCCTATCCTGTAGCTTTACACACAATGAAAAAATAATATTTTTAAAATTTACATTATCTATTTTCAAAAGCTGCTATGTGTTTCAAATACAAGGGATCTGTACTTAGAGCCAGTTTTCTTTACATCAATACTTTCATCATTTACTGACTTTCTGAAGAACCAAGTTAAAATAGATGAATCACTCATGCTTTCTGTCCTAAGGAGAAAGTTTTATTTTTAATTTAGAAAAAGCTATTTTCTTAATATGACTTCACCTTAGTGGTAAAGAAGCTCAGTGGGGAAGGATATAGCTTAATATTAGTAGATGTTAATTCTCTAAGTAGAGGATGCTTAAAAGTTTGTGAGAGCTCATTTTTTGATTTGTAACTTCCGGAGACTCTTTGTTTCCTTCCTGGAATGTTATAGCCTTCTGTTTCAATGGTGATGAATAACTCTACAAAAGTGTAGTCAGGGGAAGAAAGAAGAGATAAAATTCATATTCATCACCAAATCCCTCATCTGAAATCACTTATATCACTCATCATATTGATTACTGTCCAAAGAACTGATGACTAGCAATATAACAGGTATATGACTTAAGTAGTACAAAATCTTACATAATATATGATGACAGTAAGATAATGTGGTTTTGAATGTATATGGTTTGGACAGAAATTAAGTAATAGAAGATTAGAAATCAGCAGAATATACTTTTTTTTTCTAGAACTTCATATTAGTGTTAATAAAGAGTATTCAGAAAAATGTGCTTTGTGAGCAAATATAAGCTGAATTGTTTGGGATAAGAACAGACTGTAAAATTTTACCCATGATATGGCCGTGGCACATCAACGTAGCCATGCCATGGGAGTGTCTTAGATGCTGGTCAGTTACTCTCCAGGAATCTAGATGCCCACTGGTAATACAAAGAGGTTGAGTGCTTCAGGGCTATCTTTGAGAAACTGTCTTTCATCTAGTGAGGAAAGTATTTTCTAGTTCTCTTTGCACTGGGATGTGATAATAGCCATTTTCTGCCCTGGAAATAACCCCATGCCATTACTTTACTTCTCAAATGATGTACCTGGCTTACTACTATTATTCACATTTCATTTGGAACTGTAAGTTCAGGGCCATTAATAATAAATTCTTACTAACCTTTTCTAAAGGACAGGGGTGAAACTTTCCTGACAGCTGGATTGATTTCCATATTTGAATATCTTTCCATTGATCAGCCTCTTCAGAAAGCCTTTCAAGTAAAGACCCAGTGTTTTGATTCTATTTCCTTTTGTTTCAACATTTAATCTCTAACGTTCTTTCCGTTCTAGTAGAAGTACATTATCTAACACAGTTGTAAAAGGTTTTGAAATTCATAAAGTCATGAACAGATATTTCTAATAATCAACTTCCAAAGGGTATGTGCTACAGATGTTTTAACATATTGAATTTTAGGAGAAAAGATACTTCCCTTTCAAAATTGTCAAAGAGATTTGAGAATGTGAGATACATGAAGAGAACATCTTTAATTAGGATTTTTCATGCCTTGGACCCTCTCTCTTCTAAATTATAAACTAAGTTCTGGTCCATATCGCTTATTCCTTATCTTTTTACTCTCTTAGAATTTGAGCAGCTCAACCATGATAGGCTGGAGCTAAATCAGTACAAGCATCTCCCTTTCCTACATTGTGCGTGTCAGCCTATCTTTGGATAACTAGTTATCTGACTGTGAATGATTTCCAAGCCTCTTGGAGGAGTGAGTCAAATGTACAGTAAGTAGACTTTGGATGAGCTGAACATCCTGTTTCAACTAGTGATGTGGTAAATTGTTTTTCTGCTTCAATTCAGTCAAGATTTTTCTGAACCAGATAATGGGACTGTGAGGATGCCAGATTTTCAGTGCCACCTTTATCATATTTTCTCAGGAAAAGTGCTCACTGACACTTAGTTCTTATTAATGGCCTAATTACAAGCCTACAATCAGGACAATCTTTACATCTGTTTGTGTAGTGCCTATTTTGCTTTCAAGTAGCTCAGACAACTTAAGAAGGCTAACATTTGCAAGTTAATAAGAAATTCAACCTATTTTTGCTTCAGAGTCATAGTTTGGTAAGTAGTAAGAGCATTTGCATTTAAAGTCATTTTTTTTCTAAAGTAAAACTATGATATTATCTGTTTATATTAAAGATAACAACATCAACAACTGGAATAAGTCCTTCTGAAGATGACAAAGTAGCACAGTAAGAGTTCAATGGAAATATTGGCTTTTACAGATAAGGTTCTTAAAATTATGTATCAGTTTACTTGGAATCATGCAATAGTTTTAGCTCTTTTAGCAAGATCATGGATTGTAGGTAATTTCCATGGCTTTTTAAATATTTCAATAATAGTTTTTTTCTAAAAGTAAAGAATGTGTTTTAATGTTTACAGAATTCTGAGCCATAGGTTTTCAGTGTATAGTGCTGTAATAAATTACACTACATATTAGAGGTGACTCAGCCTGTGGCTCTAGAAACAAGATCAAATTGGATGAAAGGAAATTCTGACTTGCCGTAACAAGTGCTTGTGTCTGTACTGTGCCCAAAGAAACACCTGCCTCATCATTCTAAAAACAGCCCCACGTGAATTGGTGCTAATCTTATTTGGATGTGTTCATTTTGCCTTAGCTTAGGTTAATTTCAACAATTAAAATTATTTCATAATTCCATTATTTTTCAAGATAGTTACTTGTGAATATTACCATATACTGTAAGAATACCAACATGCTTCTTACCACCATATAAAATAACTCACTAACTTATATTTACTCATTAATCAAGTATTTATTGAGTATTAACTGAGTGCCAGACACTGTACTAGGCATTGAGGATAAAATGAAGAACAGAAATAAATCTGGTCCCTGTTCTCTAGGACTTACAGTCCCTAAGGGAAGACAGAATTGAAATATTCAACCCACTAAGTAAATAAATAGAGTGACCATGCATACGAGTTTGCTCAGGACAACCTGTTTTGAACATTTTGTCCTTGTATAATTATCAACAGGACACTTAGTTTCAAACATTTTTTGGTTTAGAAGATAGTCATCCCGAAAAATGATGGTTATGGAGGGATAAAACCTGGCTTATGAGAGAGTGTCAGAGAAAGACTAGAGTCACTCCTTTACTTAAGAGCTAACAGGTCTAGAGGAAAGGGGGACGCTTCTCACACTTAGTGAACAGCAAGCGGTTGGACTCACAGACTTTAATGGGTGTACTTCTAGTATCAACAGTAGAGATCCCAGGGTACATAGACGTGTTCCCCAAAAGTTGTGTTGATGGAATGCCAGTGTGTGACTTTAGAGAAGTCTTCATACAAACTAAGTCATCATTTCAATTTCTCTGATAAAAAGATTTGAACACTTGAATAATAAAGGGACAGGCACATAAGCATCTCACTACTCAGCTGCAAATTGAAATGGAAAGCAGTGTAATGCCTTTTAGCCACTAAGAGCTTGGGTTTCAAATTCAGAAGACCTTGCTTTTAATCCCAGCTCTACCACTGACCACTTGTTTTGTGATCTTGTGTAAGTTGTACAAACTCTTTAAGCCTCACATTCTTCTTTTATGAGGAAAAGAATTAATGTGTTGAAACCGCTTAGACAAATGACTGCACATAGGAAATACTCTGTTAATGTTAATTGTCATTCTGTACCCTGACTCAGTCACTTTGCATGACCCCATCCTTAAACAGTGTTTAAAGAAATATGGTTTGGTAGCTGAAATATAATTAAAAACACTTCAGATTTTTACCTAGTCCCATGAGAATTGTCAAAGGGAGAAATGCATTATTGTATAAATCTCCTTGGGCTGCCTTATCAAATTACCACACACTGGGTAGCTTAAACCAACAGAAATTTCTTCTCGCACAGTTCTGGAGGCTAGAAGTTTGCATCAAGGTATCAGCAGGGTCCCATTCCCCTCTGGAGGCTCTATAAGAGAATGTGTTCCTTATCTCTTCCAGCTTCTTGTGACAGCAGATGTTCCTTGGCTTGTGGTGGCATCACTCCAGTCTCTGCCTGCATCTTCATATTGCTTTCTCCTCTGTGTTTCCAACTAATCTCCCTCTGCTGTTTTCTTATAAGGACATCTGTGATGGCATTTAGCACCCACCTGGATAATTCAGGATAGTCTCTTCACCTCAAAATTCTTAATTTAATCACAAATCAGAATTTAATCACCCATCAGGTAATAATCACAGGTTTCAAGGATTAGGATATGTTCATATCTTTTGGGATATGATGGGACACCATTTAGCCCATTATAATTATTAATGTAAAATCCATCCTTCCCATAGTGGGTACTCTTTATATCCTCCCCGTTGATGCCAGTCACTCCTAGAAACTCTCTTCCACTCTCCAAATCCCAATCCTGGAAGCTCTCCTAACACAGAAGTCATTTGGCTCTTTTCTGACTTTCTATCTAAACTTTTTTCTCTTAAAGAGATAAATCAATTTTGACTTTTTGTCGTCTTGTTTCATTTTCTCTTCACTTCACCCCTCACCCAGATTTTGCATGGCAAGATAAAATCAGGAGCTGACCCCAAATGTAAGAAGTTTTGCATCTGAGAAGCCAGGGGATAACTGGGGGGGGTATTTTGAGTTGTGATACCTTAATAAATTTTTGCTCTGTAACACCTTAACCGTGACTTTTGGACCCCTGTGTACAATTAAATAAATGATTTCTGTTAGGACTCAGATCCTCCTTGACTAAAGGAAGTTTATGAGGATTAATTAGCATCTCCTCTTTACTATCTCTGCTTTGAAAAAATACAGGATAGTCAGGCATGACTCAACAAAAGTGAGAATTGGAAGCAATGTTGGGGCATCCCTTTCTTTCTCTATTAGATAAACAACACGAAAGTGCTAGTACTAACCCGTAATTTTTCACACAATGGACACACAAGCAGAAAGTCAGCAGCAGATGGAGGTTTGTTTCCAACAAAGTGTATAACAGCATCAGGAAAGGTGCCAGTCAGAAGCACAGCTTATATCGTACAAAGTATAGAAATTGAATCAAACCAGAAGAAAGTTGCTTTCCAATAAGATGGCTTTGCTAGAGAAGAAAGAGTTTGGAAGCCAGGTACAATGCTAGGAATTCTCAGAGTCTATTCTTGCCTCTTCCCAAAGACTGCCAAATTATTAAAATAATGATATAAATTTATGTTGGCCAAAATTTTGGCTTGACATCTGTTGAGAGAATTCTAAAGCAACAAGTTGGAAGATGAGGGGAGTCAAGGATAGCCAGACACCATTGCCTCTGGTCTATTTCTAAGCATGGAGAGACTTCTGCTCAAGAATGAGTAAGCAGAAAGTCAACAAAATAAACAGCAATATGATGCTTATAAAATATTTGTCAGTGTTAAAAAAGTGAACACAATGCTCAATATGGAGTATTCTTAAAATTTTACTACAAAAAGCAGAAATTTCAGAAAGCATTTATTTTATATAGCTAATAATAGAGCCAACTTATAGACTCTCTAAACGAGAATGTAGTGAAGGCAACATCAGTTTGGTATCTTTGTACTGCTATACCTATGCAATATGTGTGTTTTTTAAAAAAAATAATTTATTTATTTTTTGGCTGTGTTGGGTCTTCGTTTCTGTGCGAGGGCTTTCTCTAGTTGTGGCAAGTGGGGGCCACTCTTCATTGCGGTGCGGGGGCCTCTCACTGTCGCGGCCTCTCTTGTTGCGGAGCACAGGCTCCAGACACGCAGGCTCAGTAGTTGTGGCTCACGGGCCTAGTTGATCTGCCGCATGTGGGATCTTCCTGCACTGGCAGGCAGATTCTCAACCACTGCGCCTCCAGGGAAGCCCGCAATATGTGTTTTTAATTTAATTTTTATATTTAAAAATAAAGTCACGTATACCTATAATTTAAGGAGTGAAATGGTCCTAGAAGTTCTTTTCATGAAATGTAGTAAGTTCTTTCCCTCTTTCCCCATGTCCCACTCCTTTATTTTCTTAAGTTGTTTTTTCTGGCATTTGCATCTGAATCTCTAAATAGTATTCTTACATGGCTACTTCTACGTTTTCATTTTTTCAGGAATTATCTATTGGCTTTTCATAGGCAAGATGTGGATTTAGTTCTCTCTCTCCCTGACTCTCTTATGCCTGTCCTGTAACAAGCATGTCTAGTTCTCCTTCCTCCATCCTCCCACTTTGTTATATGGTAATTTGGTTAGGTCTGTTGATTTATATTAATCAATGTTGATTTTTAACATCCACAATTATAGTGATTATCATTTAATATTTTAATTATTAAAAGAAGATAAGTTAAAACAAATGATCAACATTCTCTAAAGTGTTCAATTACACAGCAAAACCAGGAAATAATTTGGAAAAAAAGAAAACATTTTCTTCTATAACATAGGTACAAATTAATAGATGTGATTATATTATTTACATTGATAATCAGAGAAATATAGATTCAAGGAAGGTTGAAAATGGAAAGTAATCACAGTTGTAATTCCAATACAATTTTCGAATAGCTAAAGGAAAAGAAACTAAATGTATTCTATTTTTTTTAATGGAGAGAACAAAGAAGATGGTTAAGTAAACATTGAAAAGGAAAGCAGAAAATCAGGTGACAGTATAATGCCAAGCTTAGCACCTTTGGTAATAAATGCAAGTAGACTGAAATCCCATAACAAAAGCTTTAAAATTCTCAAATTTGATAGATAAAATCCACAGTGTTTATAGTGCTTTGACCATATGTAAAACAAAGGACATGGACTACTTAAAAGTTAAAGGATAAGAAAGATTTATCAAGTAAATGAAAAAAGAGGGTCATACCATTAGTATCAGATAAGTTAGAAACAGCACACCAAAACATCCCAACAAAAGCAGGAGAGAAATGACAAAGACAAAATTAGAAATTAACAAATTAGAAAATAGGAACAAAAATAATAGAAATGTTCAATCTTAGATTTAGTTCTTTAAAAGAAAAAAATCCCCACTCTTATCTTGTAAAAATACTGCACTGGATTAAACAAACAAATACAATTCTGTTAGGAATATTCTACATGGATTATAAATAAGGCATAAGGTATACACTGGAATGTATAAGATTGTTCATAAGTGCTTCTTACAAAATGATTGTCAAAGCAGTAAAAGCAATAGCTGTAAAACACAATGACCATATACTTGCAATGAATGGTAGGAAACTTAATGGAGAAAAGAACCCCCCAATCAGCAAACTAGAAGATAAATATCTAAGAATAAACTTAATACTAGACAGACAGTTTGGACAAATATAAAGAAAACTAAAATCCTTTACTCAAATACATAAAATAAGACTTTTAATAAATTAAAAAACATGTAGAAGATTTCATATCTGAAGCAAAACAAGTCACTTAAAATAGGGAGCAATATTTTGTAGTTAATTGTGGAGAAAAAAAATTTTTGATTGGTAACAAAAATTATAAAGAAATTTTATTTTATATATTGGGAATTGTTTTCAAAATGTATTTTCTCTTGTCCTCCATAACTATGTGTACATATAGGCTAAGGAGTGAGGTTGGTTGTCCACAAAAGGGAGGGTAGGATCAAAGATCATAAAGTAAGAAAGAAGGATGATATCCCTTAGAGCAGTGCTTCTCAGACTTTAATGTGCATTTACCGAAGGATCTAGATTAAATGCATGTTCTGATTCTGTAGGTCTGGTGGGTCCTAAGAGTCTGCATTTCTAAAACATGTCTCAATGATGCTGCACCTGCTGGTCCATGGACTATACTTTGAGCTGCAATGCCCAGTGCAGTGGTTCTCTAAGTAAGGTCCCCAGAATGGCAGCACAAGTAGATATGCAGATTCTCAGGCCTTGCCTCAGATATAATGGGTTAGAAACTCTTGGAGTGGAATCCAGTAATCTGTGTTCTAATAACGCTTCTAGGTGATTTTGATGCCCCCCTGAAGTTTGAGAATCATTGACCTAGAGCAACTCTCCCTTGACAGGAAGAGAACATAGAAAGTCATTTTGCGTCTGAGTCTCTTTGTGTGTGTGTGATTGTGAGTGTGTGTGTGAGAGAGAGAGAGAGAAAGAGAGAGAGAGAGACTTGATTATCTTAGTTTTGTTAAAAGGTATGCCTCTCTGGAGGCATGGAGTAAGTGATTGAGGAGCTATAAGAATACCAGGTGAGTTTGACAGAAAACTCTCGGTAAGGAGGTATTGCTCCTGCTTCTTAGGGAATTTCTAAGCCTCCAGGGAAACCCAATATAGTGCAGGATGGTAAACAGAGATGTATAGATTGGTGGAACTCATTTAGCATAACCCGATTCCTCATAGACTACGTATGTCTTATAGGACATTCCAAACCTCCATGGTGGTCATGAAGGGAGCCAAGAGAGCCTATTGTGGGATTTGGTGTGGAAAATGTTGCTTTAGAGAGGGACAAAGAGACCCTTAGAAGAGGTTGAAAGGTGACTTGCCCATACTGGGAAGAGGATGAGCGTGGCGGCCGGACTCAGATATTTCATAGGGTCGGTTACTGCTGAGGCAAGGGCATTATCATTCGAGATAGCTAAGTTGCCCAGGAACCAACACAGAGCTTTGCCTGTGCCTGCAGACCAGATCAAAGTTATCTGTGATCGTGAGGGCAGAGCTGCAGGCTCAGAGGTGGGCGTTGGGGTGGGGAAGGGACGGGGAGGCAGCGCTTGCTCCTCACTCCTTCTCCAGTTCCTTGACATGGAGGATACAGAGGCTTTTCTATGCAAAATCACCATCTGGGCAAAGGAAAAGAGGCTGGAAAGAGAACCAAAGAAACATGAAATCAAACTAGAGAATCTGAATGTAGAATGCATGAATATTTATAAACATTGTTTTTAAACAAAATGAGATGTAGTTGCTTCTAATTGTTCACCTTTTTTTCTGCCTTTAGTAGGATCTGGGGAGTCCAGAAAAGTAAAGAAAACTACACTTATTTTTATATATCTGAGTTTAGAGTGCAAATTTCAACCCCAGTATTTTTATACAAAAATTACGTAGTAGTAATAACGATGCATCAATTCATAAAGTGAACAAATAATGTTTGGTTTTATTTTTTTGCATAAATTTCCCAGTAATATTGACACCCTTAATTTAGTGTTGTTTTGAGCTGTAATAAATTGGTTTGAAAATTCAATGGAAGAAATACATGGGTAAGAATAGAAAAAATTTGTTCTCTGCCCAGTGGAACTGTGAATAAATTTATTCTTTTGGTACTGCATGAATTCTGCTCTATGGGTTTAAATGCCACATATGCTACTTTCTACATTAGTTTCTACATCTTAAAAATAGGTAATAACACACTTCTAATCATGAAGAATTGTTTTAAGTATTAACGGAATTCACAGACTTCCCACAGTGCCTGGCAGATAAGTGCTAAGTGTTAGCTAGCTATTGTCATTTTTTTCTGGTTTTCTTTCCCAAACTTTCCACAATAATTTTATATTTTCTCTAAATATGGATGTTGTAAAAGTGAAATGAAGATTACCAGCAGAAATCTTGATTTAGCATGGGGTTTTAAGGTATTTACTGCTTTGGGTATTTCAGTTAAAGATAGTAAAGTATTTCTATATTTTAATTTTTTTCTTGAAAGGAAGCAGAAAACTGTTGAGATTTGTGTTCCCTTTTCCTGATAAACTATGTCCCACAATTTTGTACGTACACCATTCTGAGAATTTCACTGGCACCCTCAATTTCATTTTTCATGGTCATTTGAAGGAAACGAAAAGACTATAGCTTCAACCAGTTAATATGAGTAAAACACCTGACAGAAAACAATTTCAGCATTTCAATGACTTTGAGGTGATTTGGTGGCTTACGTTTTCACTATCTTTCAATCATAATTAAAAATTAAAGTTTTATGTAATTAAAAGAACTGAGCTTTGACCGTAGTTCCAATAATGTGTAGAGGCAAAAATTGCATAGTAGGCAATTTGAGATAGTATGGAGTTTGCATTTGCCATTTAGAACAGATAATCTTATGGACCTCCTTCTCTTGTCAGGGACAGAAAATAGATTTTTGATGCTATCTAATATTGATTGAACTGCCGCATAACTGATGGAGCAAGATTTGAAGGGTACTGTTTTAAGCAAGCTTGAAGTGCTCTTTTTACATGGTCGAACCATGTGGGGATGAGAAAATAAAACAATTCTAAAAAGAGGGATTTCATTAACTCCCTTAAAGGCAACTCTTGCCTATGAAAACCAAACTTATCAATTATGTGAGGTTACTTGGAAGGGTTGTTTTAGAGGTGTGGTAGAGGAGAGATAATATGTGAAGACTGGGAGACTCGTTTTTCTTTTCCTCCCCGAGTCAATTTGCATCTAATCTGTGCAGTCTGTGGAGCATGATGGCTTTATGCTAGCTAGCTCTTATCTCCTTATTGATATTTTACTTATCATGGACCTAACAAAGTTTTTAACCTAAGAAAAATAGAACATAGGAAAATAGCAGTTATTCAGCCTTAGGGAAAAAAATTATTTAAATTATTTAGATATAAAAATATTTATTTTAACATTGAAAGGAGGAGAAAAGCTAATAAAAAAACTCTAATTGAAGTAATATTTCTAGATAACTTCCTATACAGATAGAAGAATAAATAAACTCCAGATTTCAGTTGTTTCTTGGCTTAGTATTTAATGGACTCCTACAATCTCTTTCCTTAAATAAGTGGCCTGATTAGATTTCAGATATAATTAAGTGGTAGTTTTGAGGGCAACATTTCACAAATATAATTTTATTATAAGAAATGTTCATTGAAAATAGCACTCCATTTTATTACTAAATGGAACAATTTCAGTGTCTATTATTATTCTTTTTTACATTCCTTAAGAACCATGGGCTGAGGATCTGTTATTTTTGTCTGTATGTAAAACACTTTCCTATTCATTCAAGAATATATACATGTATATATTGTGTACATATATATTCTGTTTCAAAACTAATTTTTTATGAGCAGAAAAACAGCCAAATTGATTTCAATAGAAGCCTACTGTAATTGAATGTTTTAGAATTTATATATATATATAAGTATATATATAACACATATATAATGTTTTAGAATTTCTGAAAATATGGTCTTGAGTACTATCATGTTTTCAAAGATGCTATTTGGCTTATTACTTTTACTTTGGTCCAAACAGAAGGGTGGTAAAAATATGAATACCAAATTTGGTGGAACACAGAATAACAGCAAATACAGTGTTTTTTACTAAATTAACAGGCTTGTGATACAGGGATGTGACCTGAATTGATGTGGTGCACACAGGATTCATCCTTGTATCCAAATAGTTGACATACAGTAAAATTCACCTGTTTTTATTTTTAAAATTTTTAAATAAATTTATTTATTTTATTTATTTATTTTTGGCTGTGTTGGGTCTTTGTTGCTGCGCCCAGGCTTTCTCTAGTTGTGGCGAGCGGGGGCTACTCTTCATTGCGGTGCGCAGGCTTCTCATTGCGGTGGCTTCTCTTTGATGCGGAGCACAGGCTCTAGGTACGTGGGCTTCAGTAGTTGTGGCTCACAGACTCTAGAGCACAGGCTCAGTAGTTGTGGCACA
The DNA here is from genome assembly GCF_003031525.2 of Neophocaena asiaeorientalis asiaeorientalis. NCBI lineage: Eukaryota > Metazoa > Chordata > Mammalia > Artiodactyla > Phocoenidae > Neophocaena > Neophocaena asiaeorientalis. The sequence goes on from NW_020175410.1 coordinate 6,189,117, forward strand.
CGGGCTTAGTTGCTCCACGGCATGTGGGATCTTCCCGGACCAGGGCTCCAACCTGTGTCCCCTGCCTTGGAAGGCAGATTCTCAACCACTGTGCCACCAGGGAAACCCCAATTCACCTGTTTTAGTGTACAGATCTGAGACTTTGAAGAAACAGCCATATAACCACTAATAATTTTCAATTTGATATGTTAAAGTAAATAATCTTTTTAAACAACCTTCTTTTCTGCTTATAAACTTGATAAATGTGTCATGTATGAAACATTGAAAACCTCAAAGGAAAATAAGGAAAACCATTCAATATCTATACCCCCAAAGCATCATGGTTAATAACTTGGTGTCTGTACTTCCAAATTTTTTTCCATGTGTATTTTATAGTTTACCAAATTATACTGTAATGTGCATGCTGCTCTGTGGGTTTTTTTTTTCTATAAAAGGTTCTGATTACTTTCCTTAAATATTACTTAAATAAGTAAATTAAATATTACTTAAAATTTTCCATTAGTATGACTTTTTTTTTTTTTTGCGGTACGCGGGCCTCTCACTGTTGTGGCCTCTCCCGTTGTGGAGCACAGGCTCCGGATGCGCAGGCTCAGCGGCCATGGCTCACGGGCCCAGCCGCTCCGCGGCACTTGGGAGCTTCACGGACCGGGGCACGAACCCGTGTCCCCTGCATCGGCAAGTGGACTCTCAACCACTGCGCCACCAGGGAAGCCCTGACTTTTTAACATTTAAAAAAATTACTTTATAGCACTTCCCTATATGTCTAGAACATAGTTTATCTAGCCGTTTCCCTATTGTTGGAGAATTGTAGTTTTTCCAATTTATTCCTATCAAAATCTATACTGGTAACAAACGTCTCTGTGTCTATTTTCTTAAGATATCTTTAAAGAAGTAGATTCAGTTGGCTAAAATGTACACACACATTTAGATTTTATACTTGCTCCTCTCTTAAAAATTTATTCTAATTAAAAATGTTTATTGTTATAATTCTGAAAGAAGACAGTGAGTAGGGGCTTGAATAGAGACAAAAACCAGTTTCCCTAACCTAAGTAGGCAGAAAAAATATCGCAGATTAAAGGATTTTTTTTTTCCTGTCTCAGGCTAAACTCACAAAGAAAAAAAAAAGAAGTGATAGGGCTATATGAAAAGTCAATTGAAGGCTTTATCACAGTGGTCCTCAACCAGAGGTAGTTTTTGCTCCCTGTCACCCAACTTTGGAAATGTCTGGAGAGATTTTTGATTGCCACAGCTGGGAGGGGTTGGTACTGGCATCAGGTGGGCAGAGGCCAGGGATGCTGCTCAACATCTACAAGTTATACCACATGCCCTGTCCCCAGAAAAACAAACAAAACAACAAGAAATAGTACTGAGGTTGAGCCCAAAATGTTAATAATACTGAGATTGAGCAAATTTACTTATCAGAAACTGAATGAAAGATGAGAAAGAGCTTATAGTAAGGATAAATCTTTCCTTGAAAACTACTTCAGAGATCATAGACTCTGAAACTTCAAGAGCTGACATTGGCAATTAGAAATCCTGACTAGGTGTATGCACAAGCAGGAAGGTGATAGGTCTGATATCTGATGGGGAACTTTAAAAAAAAAAAAAATTTAAATAGATGTAGCTCACAAATATATTAGAAAGGAGTGGTCAACAGTCATTCATTTTACTACAAGCTTTGCTTCACAGGTTATTTCACTGAACATTTCAGTGTTAGTACATATGTGTAGATTATTGGGTTTTACATTTATAGGATTATTTTTAAACAACTTTAAAAATGAGAAAATCATTCAGATGTGGAAGCATGGAGTTCGTAGTATTTTAGTTATGTCTAGATAGCTGATTTATGTGCACAAATCAACTGTTGGTAGCTATTGATATTTCAGAAAAAGTAACTAAGTTCTTTTAGCCGGTTGCTAGGGAGTGTGCCTTGAAAATCCAACTGATTTCAGTGAAAATTGTGTTACACAAAGGGTGAGACTACAGAGGATTGTTTCAAGGAAATGTTATAAATCATATGTTTGGCCTCAGCAGTGTTTAATCAGCAGCTTTGGGACTATGATTTTTGATACTTTATGAAATAGGGAAATACCCTCAATTCTCATGTCATAATACCACCTAGTGTATGAAATAAACAGAAACAAATATTGTGTGTAAGATGAACAAATCTTACAAATAATAGATAACTGATATTCTAAAAGTGAGTTGAGCTCTCACAGTTTCCTCTAGGAAGGATAAAGCATGGTAATTACGATTTCCATCTTAAAGGTGGGAAATAGGGAGAGGTGAAAGACTAAAACAAGCAGAATACTTTTTATTAATTGCCTACTTTATTATTACATAATCTTTGTCAATAGATAAGTCAGACATCTGTTCTATGGATGGGGATATTAAGGTACAAAGTTGAAAATGTTTAGAAAAAGTATTACTGTATTCTTCTGTCTCATTGGGTTTTGCAGAAATCAGCTATAGAACTTGTTATGTAAATTGAGTGTAGATTGACACAACCTCCTTGTAAGTTAAACATTTTGATTATCAGTGGTTACGGTTTGTTTCCCGTCTGACCAAATATAACTCCCAGTGGATGTACAATTGTGTCTTAAGCCATCTCTCTTTAATTTATATCCTGATACCTTGATGATACAACAGATGAGACGGATGGGAAATAATTGAGGCCAGTCTCATACTGAGGACATAAATGAGTTAGAATTGGCCAAGAGAAGCAAATATCTCCTTTGTCTAATTATTGTAGGAATGAACAATTCTGTGTCAACCTAGTATGTCAAAACCAAAGTATTTTAGTTGACTAGGGTGGACAGTCTTTGAAATTCAGGTAGATAATATTAAGTAATTTCATTGCCAATTTGTATCAATTTGTTTAATTACCTTGGGATAGATTTTGCAGGCAGGCAGTTTGGAAAGCAGTGCTTCTAAAAGCGTTTAGAGCAACAAGAATAATGCTGGATATTCTTCTGTTACCAGGAAGACAAGTTATTGTCACTTGTTCTAAATTTGTACTTATAAAATAATTTCTCCCACGCTCTGCAGTGTTAAAATGGGACCTCAGTCAAGATCTAGCTCAGGAATTTTTACTCAAGCAGAATATTCTGCCTTTGTAGTATGGATGATCCCTTTAGTATAGTAATAATGATTTTGCATTTTTACATGTGCCAGAATTATTAACCGGAACTTAGTATATTCTTAATGTATTAATTTTTTCAGGTGAAATAAGTCCTCTTCAAGTAAATAAAAGCAACAATAACTTATTTAAATAATAAATCAGGCTCTTTGCCTTTATGACTTTTTAAGAAATTTAGATAAGATTTTGCCAAATTTTAATGACAAAACAATGAAACAACTTTATTATGAAATAGATAACACTTCTCTTTTCTACTGTGTCTTTAAATTTTATTCTCTTTTCAAAGAGAAGTTGAAGTAGAATGATGACACAGAAATATTAAATAATATAGACCCTGTATAAACAATGCAATCTCTTTAAAAGAGGCTTAACTATATCCATATAATTATAGTATTTATATAAAAATGAATGCATATTGCAAAAGCACTGAATATATTTTCATTTTTATTCAGTTAACTAGGGGCTATTCAACAGCTCTTTAAAAAAAAATCTAGTGAAAGATCTCCCTTTAAATTTCAAAAATATTTCAAAGTAATAAGTGAAGTTTTGTCCTCTATCTCACAGAGTCCTGAAAAATTATTACCTAGGACAGTGTAATATAGAAACTCACAGGCTACATTTAATTGAATTGTACTTCTCCCAAGTAGGGTGCTTTTGCTAAAAAAGCAAACATAATACCAACATTATGACTAAATGTTGAATAAAAAAGTACTAATGTTTCCTTTGTATAAAGATCATGCTGTGTTTGATGGCATGTTTAGCAGCCCCCAACTGTTGATGGTAATTTAATATTGAACATGTAAAGGATAGCATTTGCTCCACATTGTCTTTGAAGTGTGAGTTCCATCCTTCTTAATATATAAAAGAGGTAATTTCACCCTTGTCCAGATAGAGAAGGTGTAGTTAAAAGGCAAATTTTTATCGTTTGACTGTTGCTTCCTTCTGCCTGTGCAGAATTGCTTAGAGGGCTTAGACTAGGTGGGAAGAGACCCTGAGGTCAAGCAGTTTTTTTTGCATTTCTATAGAAACCCACTTCTGAAAAGATAACTGACAGTGTAGAGCCATACATAATAAAGCCAAATAATTATGCTAATGTTTACAGGCAATCAAAATGATCTTAGATTGAATATTGATACTTTGGAAGTAATAAAAAATTGAGAAAGTAACTGAGAGTAAGTACTTTTAGGTGTTTCATCAGGATGCTGAATGAAAGAGAAGATAATTGGTGAGGAAATAGGTAGCTTCTTCAATGTGATGCAATAACAGCACTGAAAACTTTCTCAGTTTTACTTTAGAGTGTGGAGGACACATACAAGAGGACTTTTCAGAACATAGCTTTTTATTTTTTACTTATTTTATATAATGTTGAGGAAAAGAGCAGCAATCTTCCAGCAAAGCTGACCTTCTAAAGTAAATTCAAATTCTTAGCATGCTCTGTTTTAGTGCAACGTAGCACGGCTCACTAGAGCAAGTCAGATGAAAAGTTAGAGGATAAGCAGTTCAATTCCAGACCCTGTAACTAAGTTGCTAGGCAATCTTGTGGGCTTGGAATAACAGAGCCTGAATGCCTTCTCTAAATGGCTGTGAAAGATAATATAACTTATTATACCAATGAAGATGGCCTATTAAAAGGATTTTAGTCCTTGGCAATATTAAGATGAAGATATGCAAAATAAGTACACTTTACTTTGAAAACTTTTGCAATCAGTGTGCACAATTTCCACAAAGATATGAATATGTACTACAGAATATCTAAGTTTTGGACCAGGGTGCAACAAAGGATGATGGAATGGGTATTTCTTATACTGTTTAAAAGTTCTGGTTTGAACTGTTGTTATGAGCTTTCATCCTAGCACTGCTTCTAATGACATGGCTTAATCTCTAGTCTCACATCAGGATGACGACTGTGGCAGTTCCTAGTCTCACAGAGGTGATGTAAGTCTTAATTAATGTTTGTAAAAACATCTAGGAGCCATGGATGAGAAGAGTTATTGAAAAGGGGAGGTGATGTTATTATAAGAAATGACTGCATATTGTCTTGTATTACACTAATATGACAACAATATGTCATATTCCATTATTCATAGTAAGTATAACCGAGCTACTATCCAACATGATGAGCACATTTAAAATTTTCATGTTAATGAATTCACAGATTATAAATTTCTCATAGGCTGTGTCTATGTGCAAAGGAACCAAACTGTTATTGTCTTTCTCTACTGTAATGTTTTCCTGAATGAATGCACTATAAGCATTGATGGAACAAGAGAATTAAAATGTTTCCGATTTGGAAATCTGTGTCAATCATGCTTCCAAGTAGGCACAATTGGCTTGTCAGTTCAAACATAGTTTAGAATGCTTCTGTGTCAATACTAGTAGATTTTTTGGCTGTAAGATTTTGGTATGGTTATGTATTCTCTTCCAAACAGTAATACTTTCTCTGGTAGCTACCAAGAGGATCAAAATTAGCCTTGAAACTTGTGTAGGCAGCAAAAGTTGACTAGTTATGGTGTCAGAAAAACTGACTTGGCATTTCAAACCTCAGTTTTGTCTGCTATGAACTCTTTTTAATATTTTTAGGGATTTTCTAAAGCTCGAATTCAACAATGCATGTGAATTGTAACTCAAGACACAAAAATAAACTATCCATTATATTTAGAAGGAAGGGCTAACACAATTTCAAAATATATCCAGAATCTGACTACTTATCATTAGCTCTACTGTTGCCGTTCTGGCCTACATCATAATACATCTCCTGGATTCCTGAAATCGACTTGTAATTGGCTTCCTGGCTTCTACCCTTGTTCACTTTTAGTCTTTTCTTAGTGCTATAGCTAGAGTGATTTTTTTTTTTTTAAATTAAATATGGGAATTCACCAGTGGTCCAGTGGTTAGGACTCTGTGCTTTCAAGGCTGATGGCCTGGGTTCAATCCCTGGTCGGGGAATTAAGATCCCACAAGCTGCAAGGTGTGCCCAAATAAAAAAATTAGGTATGTCACACCTTTTGAAATGGTCCCATAACTCCTGATGTTCTGAGTTTTTGTTTGTGTGTGTGTGTGTGTGTGTGGTGTGTGTTTCATTCATTTTTATCTTTGCATTTCACTTTTGGAAGTTTTTACTGACATATCTTTAAGCTCATTGATTCTTCCCTCAGCTATGTCCAGTCTAGGAATGGGCCCATTAAAGGTATTCTTCATTTCAATTTATGGTTCCAGCATATTCTGCAACAGGTACAGTGTCAGATATGACACTGGATTCATCTGCCTCTCCAGATTCAGGGTGGAAATTTGCTTCCTCCTACATTATCTTCTTCATGGAACTTAGACTTTCCTTCACCCTGCTTCATCATTCAGTATTTGTTCTCTTTATCAGAAGTATACTATGCATTTAAATGTTTTTATTTTCTGTAAAAGAACTTTACTATTATTTTAATGGCATCTTGGGAAAGAAAGTTATTAAATAGTTTTTCTCATAACCATCTTGACTAGGTACTTCTCAATGTATTTTCTTGAGAAATGATCACTTGGTTGCCTCTTGCTTGCAAGACGATTGAAATATTGAGTATTGGAAGTAATGGAAGGGAAGAGGGGCATATGACTGTCAAGTATTGAATGTCTGCTATATCTCATGCATTTTGTTGGATGCAGGAAGTGGGAAATGTGTAACTAGACTTAATATTATTATCTTAATTTTCCATATCAGTTTCCTGAAGTTTTGAGAGATTAATTACCTTGGTAATTTCACATACTATCAGGTTACACCAAGAATCATAACTTAATATTCTTTTCACGATTCAGTTCTGTCTTCACATCATACAGTATCTACAAGTCTAGACTATGAGATTTTACTGATTTGGTTTATTGTACGTATAATTGCAACACACTTCTTTCAAGACATTAGTGCTGAGATTTCTATAGCAAACTGATGCAGTAAAGATAAAACTATTTTAGGAGGGCTTCCCTGGTGGCGCAGTGGTTGAGAGTCTGCCTGCCGATGCAGGGGACACGGGTTTGTGCCCCGGTCCGGGAGGATCCCACGTGCCGCGGAGCGGCTGGGCCCGTGAGCCATGGCCGCGGAGCCTGTGCGTCCGGAGCCTGTACTCCGCAATGGGAGGGGCCGCAACGGTGAGAGGCCCGTATACCACAAAAAAAAAAAAAAAAAATTTTAGAAATCAATTAATTTAAAATATCACCAAAAAACTCTAAGCATAGACAATTTTAATATTAAACATCATGTCAGTTTATTTCTCAGAGTGCTTTGCAATAATACGAACAAGCTATTTTTCTCTTAATAACTATGTTAATATTGCTATTTTCCAATTTGAAGATGAAATTCAGTCAGAACTCTGTGCCTCATATTCCCCTAACTCTCTTCATAAATTAAATTCAGCAAATTTCTTTACTAGTGTTGTCTTTTTCAACAGGGTTTTCAAGAGTTCTAGGCCATAGCTACATTTTCTTTAGCCTTAACTCTTCCATCTTGCTCCAGGAAAATACAGGATATGTTATGGAAAATGCCTCATTTCTTTTTAAAGTGATACAGTATTGACAGGGAGCTCAAAAGTGAAATGTATGATGTAGCACACACCCTGATCCCCATGTCTTTTCTCCATTCAATTACTGCTTTGTACTTTGCGGAATATTAACCCTAAATGGGTTTGTAACATTATTTCTTTATATGCATGGTTCTATAGAAGTGAAATTATTGACATTCAAGAGCCCAGTCTCAGGATGACTCTATCTACCTAGTGATATTATTAAAATTGAAAAACGTCATTAAATTAATCTTAGAAACAAAAATTATTATTTTTATGTAAAAATAGAAAAGTTTTATCTTGGAATAGCTTAAAATTGTAATCTATTAAGTTGCTCGATAGTTTTGAACAGTCAAGTTATTTATTATATTTTCATAGAACTTTACCTTGTTTTCTAGTATTACTTAACTACTATTAATAGTTAATGGTGATAATAGATAGATTTTCACTTAGCTTTCTTTAGAGCTCTTGGCATTTTCTCTCAATATTTAATCCTTTGTCATCAATGTAAATAATGAGACACTCGAAGAGCTGATTAAGTTTTAAATTCTCCTAAAAGCAATAAAAATGAGTAATTATCATCTCTATTTAATAATCCTCTTTGCTTCTCCTCCCTGTGTCAATGCTGGATCAGAAATTTACTATCTAATTAGTATTAAATATTTTACACAGGGATTCCCAAAGAGGCTTCAGTGTAATTTCATGAGCTAGGCTAATATCCAACAAAATATGAGGTTTCATTAGCTATCATTTGGAGGGTTGTTGTGCAACTCAATTTACCTTTAAATTTTTACAAAACATTTTAGTGGGAAAGGATGTAAGGGAATCACTTGACTCTCTACTCAATATAACAATTCACTTTTTAGTATTTCTTGCTAGTTAGCATCTAGCCTTTGCTGGACCATTTATGGTGTTTATTGTCTCTCCCTTGAGATGGTCTTATCCATCATGGGGCAACCATAAATGTTAGGAATCACTAGCTAAATTTGCCTCTTTATAATTTCTACCAATAAGCTCTCATTCTGTACTATGAAGCCACATTGAATGTTTACTTTAGCAGATTTTATTACACGTGATAATTATTCGTAAGAATGTAAAAGAGGGAAGACAAATGAGTGGTTACTTAAAGAAAACGAAGAAGATATACTAAGGTTTTGGAAGAAGAAGCAGAGGTAGGGATTGTGTGATTTCCTCTCATTGAAGTGGCAGAGAAGAAAGGATATTTGATTACAAACTAGATTAAATATACTTCCAGAGGATATATTCTGATATATTTAGGGTAATAGAAATGGAGCAGAGGATGCTGCATCTGAGATAACATATGTCAATGAAGAAAACAAGGACCATGAGATTGGGAATGTTAATTATGGGCATGGTCATCAGATCAGAGTTTGCCATAAGTTCATGAAATCCTTCCAGGGAACAGAGCCAACTGAAGTAGAATAAATTAGACAGATGTGTGTTATCTAGTAACTTAGGATTTTTGTTATTAGTCCTTTATTACTTGTGTCACATTTGTATTTCATACTGAATTAGCAAACTTGAAATTCCTGTAAATAGAAGAATGTTTGTTTATTAAATCAGCAGTAGAATACTGATTATGAGATTTGTGTCCTTTTACATGTTTATGAGGGAGTCAATAAATGTTCCTTCTACCAGATGCCAACTTTTATTTGGTGGCTTTGTCTTGGAAGATATTAAGAAGCTTAAGAATATATTAAAAAGCATAAGTGGGGCTTCCCTGGTGGCGCAGTGGTTGAGGGTCCGCCTGCCGATGCAGGGGTCACGGGTTCGTGCCCCGGTCCGGGAGAATCCCACCTGCCGCGGAGCGGCTGGGCCCGTGAGCCATGGCCGCTGAGCCTGCGCGTCCGGAGCCTGTGCTAAAAAAAAAAAAAAAAAAAGACATAACTGGTGGTCGTTTCTCACTGTCAGTGGTAGAAAATGCTAGATGATATAATATCTATTACCCTCTCCTAATTTACTAACAGAAGCCGGCCCAGTTAAAGGACTACATTTTTCAAATATCCTTAGAATTATGGGTAGCCAATGAGATATGAGTGCAAGATGTGGTGTTGGTGTTTCTAGAAGAATTTTTTTTTTTTATAAGCATGTGGACTCATTTGGGAGGGTGTGCCCCTTTCCCTTTCTCTCCTCTTCTTTCTTCCTGTCTCAAACTAGATGGCTAACACTTAAGCAATTATCTTGGACCATGAGGCAAAGTTGTCAATGGAAGCCAGTTCTAAAGATTAATGTGTATAAACAGGCTTAACTTGGATCCAAATGCCTGTGGAATTGCCATATCAGCTCTGGACTCTGTACATCTGAACTTTTCCTACTATAAGGAAAAATGAACATCTGTCTTGCTTAAACCGCTGTTATTTGGGGCAGGGTATTCTGTCCTATGCAGACAAATCTAATTCTACCTGATGAGTACCCAAAATGAAATTGTTGTTGTGAGAAAATGGCTCACGGGAAGGTAAGACATTGCTACTGTTTCTAAATATAATATTAAAGGATTTGCTGGCTCCTAGAAACAGACATGTCACATTGTCTAAGAATAATAGCAACCTTGCTGAGGCTGATGGAAGGCTAGGTAGCATCATGCATAAGTCCACAGGCTTGGGAGCATAGAGACCTGAATTAAATTCCAACTCTGTCACTTTTGGGGTAACTCTGGGAAGTTGCATAACGTCTTTAAGTCTCATTTTTATCAGCTATAAATTGGGTGTAATAATAATTTCTACCTTGTAGGTTTGTTGTGAAAATTACATGAGGTAATGTATATAAAGAATTTAGCACAGTGCCTAGAACTTATTAGAGGTTAGATGTTATTATTGACAGTGTCTTTGTTATCAGTTAAAGGTAGATGATTTCCTTCCTGATTTATTGATTTGTTCCATATCTGTTTGCAGTATCCATTATGTTCAGTATTGCTCCTGTCCTAACCTCCTTTCTTAATAGTGATTGATTCATAGGGAGTGATGGGGGAGGGTAACCAATAAGCAGTATTTAGTAGCTTTAGAAATTTTTTTTTCTATTTACCAAATTCAGGGAGTGAAATTTATAGGAGTGAAACTTTAAACATTACAGGCTTGTATTTTTCTTGATTGTTAGTAATTAATTATGAATCACAAGATTCAAGAAGTGAAGTACATATATTTATTTTGCAAATATAAAATTCTATAGTATTTTAAATTATAAAGCTTGAAGAAACTGAGATTTTCTCTGCACAGCTTGTTGATGCATTCTCCTTAAGGCCTAATTCAGAGTCCTATGTGGGTCAGTTTCCATTCAGTTGTTTATTTTATGGTCTAGGTTAGATAATTTCCTGAACTATCAATACCTCCAAATTTGGATTTGGTTATTGGATTTCCTGCCCCTTTCTCTGGCTCAATCTGACCAATGGATAGGGCCCTTACACTTTTGCATCAAATTTTAGAGTCAACGCCACATGTCTTATTATATCACATTACCTGAGAGAAGTTTAATAGAGACACAAAGTCATGGAATATCCTGAATAGATTGGACCCTTAGCTGGTTCTTAGCTGGGATTAGTTTTTTTTTTTTTAAGTTCTGGCTTAAAAACTTTAAGCTTTTGGTTAAAAGCTTAAAAGGTTAAAAACTTTCTGGTCAAAAGCAAGGAATATGGACTTCCATAGGCTTGAAGATGACATTAGTGGCTCAAACCCTTTTCATTTGTCACTGACTGAGATATGTAGTTGGACAATATGTCAGGTAAGGTTTATTTTAAGATGGTTGGAAAACTTCTAGTTACTTAGCTGTCAGCCCAAATATTTGAAAAAATTTAGTTAAATATTTGGTTACTGATAACTTATTTGGGTTTACTTGAGAGGTACATTCTCATTAAAATATTCCTTAAAGAAAGCTGTTTACTATAAACAGCAATCACTGTTCTCTCTATGGGCATCTCAAATTCAGAAATTGTGAAATGATTCTTACAACCTTGTTAGTTCTATAACAGAAAAGTTTTGATAGTTGCTTGATCAAAGCAACACTCTGAAGCACATTCAGAAGTTATATGTGGACATGTGATAAACAAATCTCTTTCTAACATCAGCAGGACTTCCTCTTCTGTCTGAAGTTGCTAGGATACTATCTTAAAGAAATAACTCATTTGATTAACTGCAAATAGAAATTGCTTTTTTTAAAAAAAAGTTCATACATTTATAATAGTCTAGGTCAGGCATAGATCTATACTAGCTAAATGTTAAGTGTATGATCTGATGACCCTCTTGAATATCGGAAGAAAAACCATTATTTTTCTTCATAAAATGCATGACACAGAATGACTTTTAGCCATGTTTCACCATAAAAATGAAAACATTATTGGTAAAGGGATATATTCTCTTGCTTTATCCTGGATTTTAGTTCATTGTGAGGATCAGTTGAAATGCCACATGCAAAAACACTTTGAACCTATAAAATGAATACACAAATGCAATAATATTTTTAAAAGTGGTGTCATTCTTGGCAAATGAAAATCTTGCCTATTAGCTATCTTGCCTGCTACGTATTACTTATGCCTGTTCATTAGCATTTGAGTCCATATTTTAGTCTTTAATAAAAAAGCCCTGTAATATCACAGCAGTGGCCATTATTATGTAATGTTATGGGTAAAGTCATGTCCTAGGCACAACAAACATCTTTCTGTGGTTACACAGTTTGGCTAATGGACGGATGGTAACCTTGTTCTTAATATGACCATTGCAAAGCAACTCCACTATATAATAACCTTGCTTGACTATTTTTATATCTGGTGAAGTTCAGATACCACCTTAGTGCATGCAGGATGAAAGCCAAAAAGGTTGTTTAAAACAGCATCCATGGGGACTTCCCTGGTGGTGCAGTGGTTAAGAATCCACCTGCCAATGCAGGGGACATGGGTTTGAGCCCTGGTCTGGGAAGATCCCACATGCTTCAGAGCAACTAAGCCCATGAGCCACAACTACTGAGCCTGTGCTCTAGAGCCCATGAGCCACAACTACTGAGCCTGCATGCCACAACTACTGAAGCCCACATGTGTAGAGCCCATGCTCCGCAACAAGAGAAACCACCCCAATGAGAAGCCCATGCACCGCAATGGAGAGTAGCCCCCGCTTGCCGCAACTAGAAAAAGCCCTCAAGCAGCAACGAAGACCCAATGCAGCCATAAATAAATAAATAAATAAAATAAAAATACATTTATGGATTAAAACAGCATCCATGGTAGTCATTTATCCAAATAAATCAAAAGCTGCCAGTTTACTTATTAGCTGTTCCTTTATGTGAGACAAAAATTGATTTTTCAAAAGCATTGTTAGCTTGATATATTCTTAAAGCAGGGTGATACATTCCATGCATATGGTGTTACCTGCAGGTGTGGTACTGTGTTAATCTTTAAAGCTGCTATAGCAAAACACCACAGACTGGGTAGCTTATAAACAACAGAGATGTATTTCTCACAGTCCTGGAGACTAGAAGTATGAGGTCATGGTGCCAGCATGTCAGGTGAGGACCCTCTGTCCTGGTTCATAGCTAGCAGGTTTTTGCTGTGTCCTTGTATTGTGGAAGGGGCTAGGGATCCCTGTGAGGTCTCTCTACTAATTACTAAGGATACTAATACCATTCATGAAGGCTCCACCTCATGACTTAAGGACCTCTCAGAGGTCCCACCTTTTAATACCATCACATTGGGCATTAGTGTTTCAACATATCAATTTTAGAAAAAACTTCAGTCTAACAGTCTCCACCTTTTGATTGGGTTGTTTAATCTATTCATATTTAATGTTATTATTACTAAAGTTGTATTTACAGCCACCATTTTATTTTTTGTTTTTCACGTCTCGCATTTTTTGCTTCTCTATTCTTCCTTACTGTTTTCTTTTGCATTCAATAAATGCTTTCTATTTAGCATTTTAATTTTTTTAATGAGTTTTTCATTATATTTTTTGAGTTTTTTTTAGTGCTTGCTCCAGGACTTACCATATACATCTGAGCTTATCAGAATCATCTTTAGGTATATACTAACTTAATTCCAGTGATACATAGAAATGTTATCCTATATAGCTCTATTCCCTTTCCCCCCTTTGTGTGATATTATTGCTATACATATTACACCTATCAGTGTTTTTTTGTTTTTTGGCTGTGTCAGGTCTTAGTTTTGTCACACAGGATTTTTGCTCAGGCATGAGGGGTCTTTGTTGTGGCGTGGGTGCTTCAGGGTGCATGGACTCTGTAGTTTGTGGCACACAGGCTCTCTAGTTGAGAAGCGTAATCTCAGTAGTTGTGCTGCATGGGCTTAGTTGCCCCGTGGCATGTGGAACATTAATTACCCGACCAGGGATCAAACCTGTGTCCCCTGCATTGGAAGGTGGATTCTTTACCACTGGACTACAAGGAAAGTCCCCATAGCTATTTCTTAGTGAAAATAGCTTTGTTCTTACCCATGACCTTTATGCTGTTATTGCCAGATGTATTACAGATATATTACATTTCTGTACATTATAAGATGAACATTATGTCATATACATATTATTTTATTAAATTGCTTTCAAATAAGTTATGAGAAGGAAGAAAAATGCATCTATATTCTTTTTAAAATAATTGCTTAATTACCTTTACTAGTACTCTCTGTTCTTATGGATTTAAATTACTATCTGGGTTTACTTGCTTTACTCCTGAGGAACTTCCTGTAGTATTTCTTGGAAAGCAGGTCTGTTAGCAACAAATTTTTTTTAATTTTTTTGTAGTTTTAAAAATGTAGCTATATGTATGTGTGAAAGTAAACAGAAATACACACATTTCATAAGAGATGAGTAATAATTTAGAAGTCTCTATAACAAACTGACATTTTTGTTGGCACATAATAATCTAGCTATGTCCAGATGCACAATAATTCTGATATTTGAATTTACAGCTACATTTTAATTGGCTGGCCTTTTGGATGCATTGGTCAGGCAAACATTTTTGAATCCTGATTTATCCCAGTTCTTTAGGGCATCAAAATGCCTCATTAAAATTAATATACAGATTCTTTTACATAGTTTATGTCACTGACGAGTATGCAAAGTGGGTAGCACTGACAGTGTATGGAAAACATTTGAAATTCTCATTTTTGTTTTGCTAAAGGTTAGATTCCTGGCTTGAACAGTTTACATTTTTTGAGACCACAAAGGTACTTACTAAGAAGTTCTATACTTATCAAATCTGCAGATTTGATTTCATGCAATATCATATCACTCCTAATAATTATTCAGATGGTGCTGTATAAAATTACTTAAGAAGTTACTTGGAAAGCCTAGAGCTGTAAATACTTTATATTCTGGTTGTGGAGTGTTTTATGTGAAGACAAATCTGCATGAGCCAGAAGGCGAATTTAATCCTTATTTGTTATCTGGGAACTCTGTGTTTGTTGATATGCATGGAGTACTGCTTTAATACTTATAATTAGTAATTTGATTAATGAAAGGTAAATTCCTGAGGGGCAGTGATTCTTATATACCCTTCTTAATATTGATTTAATATATTGCTCACTCCGGTACTAGTTTTTTCAGTCCCGTGAGTGACCTTTCTGAAGCAATCTGACGTGTGTAGTGCATAATAATGATAATAATGACAGTTACTTGGTTTTACTTTATGCCTTCCTTCGGAGGAGCTCACAGTATTTTGGGCCTTTTCCTACAATTAATTTTCATAAAATCTCTGTAATGTGGTAGAAATCATATAGGAGAGGGAGCAATAGCACTTCAGGAAATAGAGACATTTCTATCTGAGGCGATGGTAAATGGGATTGTTTCCATAATCTCTCTTTTTGATTTTTTTGTTGTTAGTGTATAGGAATGCAAGAGATTTCTGTGCATTAATTTTGTATCCTGCAACTTTACCAAATTCATTGATGAGCTCTAGTAGTTTTCTGGTAGCATCTTTAGAATTTTCTAGGTATAGTATCATGTCATTTGCAAATAGTGACAGTTTTACTTTTTCTTTTCCAATTTGTATTCCTTTTATTTCTTCTTCTCTGATAACTGTGGCTCGGACTTCCAAAACTATGTTGAGTGAAAGTGGCAAGAGTGGACATCCTTGTCTTGTTCCTGATTTTAGAGGAAATGCTTTCAGCTTTTCACCATTGAGTATGATATCAACTGTAGGTTTGTTGTATATGGCCCTTATTATGTTGAGGTAGTTTCCTTCTAAGCCCAGTTTCTGGAGAGTTTTTATCATAAATTGGTGTTGAACTTTGTGAAAAGCTTTTTCTGCATCTATCGAGATGATCATATGGTTTTAATTCTTCAATTTGTTGATGTGGTGTATCACATTGATTGATTTGCCTATACTGAAGAATCCTTGCATCCCTGGCATAAATCCCACTTGATCAGGGTGCATGATCCTTTCAATGTGTTGTTGGATTCAGTTTGCTAGTATTTTATTGAGGACTTTTGCGTCCACGTTCATCAGTGATATTGGCCTGTAATTTTCTTTTTTGTGATATCTTTGTCTGGTTTTGGTATCAGGGTGATGGCCTCATAGAATGAGCTTGGAAGTGTTCCTTCCTGTTCAGTATTTTGGAAGAGTTTCAGAAGGGTATGTGTTAACTCTTCACTAAATGTGGAATTAGCCTACCTAAGGAGGCAAAAGACCTGTCTCAGAAAACTATAAGATACTGATGAAAGAAATCAAAGATGACACAAACAGATGGAGACATATACCATGTTCTTGGACTGGAAGAATCAATATTGTGAAAATGACTGTACTACCCAAAGCAATCTACAGAGTTGGTGCAATCCCTATCAAATTACCAAGGGCATTTTTCACAGAATTAGAACAAATAGTTTACAATTTGTATGGAAACACAAAAGAACATGAATAGCAAAAGCAATCTTGAGAAAGAAGAATGAAGCTGAAGAAATCAAGCTCCTTGACTTCAGATTATACTACAAAACTACAGTCATCAAAACAGTATGGTACTGCCACAAAAACAGAAATATAGATCAGTGGAACAGGATAGAAACCCAGAGGTAAACCCATGCACCTATGGCCACCTAATCTATGATCATGGAGACAAAAATACACAATGGAGAAGAGACAGTCTCTTCAGTATGTGGTGATGGGAAAACTGGACAGCTACATGTAAAAGAATGAAATTAGAACACTCCCTAACACCATACACAAAAATAAACTCAAAATGGATTAAAGACCTAAATGTAAGGCCGGATACTATAAAACTCTTAGAGGAAAACATAGGCAGAACACTCTTTGACATAAATCACAGAAAGATCTTTTTCGATCCACTGCCTAGAATAATGGAAATAAAAACAAAAATAAACAAATGGGACCTAATGAAATGTTAAAGCTTTTGTGTAGCAAAGGAAACCATAAACAAAACAAAAAAACAACCCTCAGAATGGGAGAAAATGTTTGCAAACAAAGCAACTGACAAGGTATTAATCTCCAAAATATACAAACAGCTCATGCGCTCAATATCAGAAAAACAAACAACCCAACATAAAATGGTCAGAAGACCTAAATAGACGTTTCTCCAAAGAAGACATACAGATGACCAAAAAACACATGAAAAGATGCTCCACATCACTAATTATTAGAGAAATGCAAATCAAAACCACAATGAGGTATCACCTCACACCAGTCAGAATGGCCATCATCAAAAATTTCTACAAACAGTAAATGGTGGGGAGTGTGTGGAGAAAAGGGAACCCTCCTACACTGTTGGTGGGAATGTAAATTGGTATAGCCACTATGGAGAACAGTATGGAGGTTCCTTAAAAAACTAAAAATAGAACTGCCATATGACCCAGGAATCACACTCCTCGGCATATATCAGGAAAAAACCATAATTCGAAAGGATGCATGCACCCCAGTGTTCACTGCAGCACTATTTACAATAGCCAGGATATGGAAGCAACCTAAACGTCCATTGACAGAGGAATGGATAAAGATGTGGTATATATATACAATGGAATATTACTCAGCCATATAAAGGAATGAAATAATGCCATTTGCAGGGACATGGATGGACCTAGAGATTGCCATAAGAGTGAAGTAAGTCAGAAAGAGAAAGACAAATATCATATAATACTGCTTATATGTGGAGTCTAGAAAAATGGTTCAGATGAACTGATTTGCACAGCAGAAATAGAATCTTAGATGTAGAAAACAAACTTATGGTTACCGAGGGGGGAAGAGGGGTGTGATGAATTGGGAGATTGGGATTGACATATATACACTACTATGCATAAGATGGATAACTAATGAGAACCTGCTGCATAGCACAGGGAACTCAGTGCTCTGTGATGACCTAAATGGGAAGGAAATCTGAAAAAGAGGGGATATATGTATATGTATAACTGATTCACTTTGTTGTACAGAGAAACTAACACAACATTGTAAAGCAACTACACTCCAGTATAAAAAAATTGTTTAAATATACAACACAGAAAAAATAGAAATAGTGGCATTTATATAGCTCATATCTGAGATATCTTGATCTAATAGAAAAACATGTCATAGAGTGTTGAAAGACTTAAGTTTTACTTTCATGTCTGTCACTGGGCTCCTTGTGTTCTCTTGGCTAAAATTTTTTACCTTGTTTTCTGTCTCTTTCTTCTTCATCTTTAACTGTCGCTTACAAACAGTCGCTGCTTCTTCTTTAACTGTCGCTTACATCTTTAACCGTTGCTTTCTGACTCAAATTACCAATTCCAAATAGACATTTACATTGATCACTAGACAGTTGCCCAATAGACAATTCCATATGTGATTCACTTTATTAAAATATGTAACTTCTGTGGTTCTACTAAGAATCCCTTCTATCCCTAATTAGGATACTGTGAATAAATAAGATTAATACATTAGCACATAAAGACGCACACATATATGCAACCACAGATACAATCCAGTATATGGAGGATAAAGATTCTACTCTAGAATGATCAGGACACAAACCTGCTTGTTTTGGGATTTCTGACCTGTGTGTATATAGGTGGGTGTATTTATAGACATGTGTAATTTTTTTTTTTGCGGTGCGTGGGCCTCTCACTGTTGTGGCCTCTCCCGTTGCGGAGCACAGGCTCTGGACGCGCAGGCTCAGCGGCCATGGCTTACGGGCCCAGCCGCTCCACGGCATATGGGATCTTCCCGGACCGGGGCACGAACCCGTGCCCCCTGCATCGGCAGGCGGACTCTCAACCACTGCGCCACCAGGGAAGCCCGACGTGTAATTTTTGATGGGAAACAATCATTTCCATCTATGATGGTCAAGGAATACAACACATTATAAAGAGAAGGTTCAGCCAGATATACGATACAGGAGATTTTGACAAAGTAGTTCATATAATTCCTGAGAAAATATGGTAATGTTACTGTTATGGGCTGAATTGTGTCTCCCCAAAATTCATATGTTGAAGCCTTTATCTGTAATATCACAGAATGTGACTATTTGGAAATGGAGCCTTTAAAAGACGTAATTAAATTAAAATGGGGTCATTAGTTTGGGCCCTAATCCAATACGATTAATGTCTTTATAAGAGAGAATTATGACACAAACACGGGGATGACCACGTGAGGGTACAGTGAGAAGGCTGCCATCTTGTAAGCCAAGGAGTGAGGCCACAGAAGAAACCAGTCATCCTGACACCTTGATCTGGGATATATAGTCTCCAGAACTGTGAGAAAATAAGTTTCTGTTGTTTAATCCACCAATCTGTGGTATTTTGTTATGGTAGTTCTAGATATTTAATACAGTTACCAAGATGAGAGATTCTTTAAGGGAATTCAGCTCAAAAAGAATGGAGACTCCAACAAGTGTGACTGTCACAAATCTCAGGAAAGGAAACTCTAAATCTAACAAATAGAAAAAGAATGCAATTAAAAGAGGCATAATTATAAGAAATTGTGTTAGAATCTAAGAGTGAACAGTAACTTACAAGAAAAAAATCAACTTGACACCCCTCTAAAAATCTTCCTCCACCCAAGCGTTGTCCCTTACTTGGCTGCCAGCTTGGACTTCCTAGACTCTTGACATCTAGGGAGGATTATCTTGAAGGCTAATGCCACATTCTTAAGCCTCTTCAAGATTTGTCTGAACTTCCCAGGGCCTTATCATCTCAACAGTCCTTCATTCCTGAATCTTCACTTGCTTTTGCCATGTTGCCCTGTGTTAATCTGTATGTGAAAATCTGATGCCTCACCAGTTTCTGAAAATATTCATGCCCATTAACTATCTCTTGAGTGTAGAAATCTTACTAAATATTTGTGAGATTGGTGGGGAGTCTCTATCAGGCCCACATAATTTTTCACTACCTTTCCGACTTTATTCTCTCCTCCTCTCTTACATTCTCATCTCTCCCTGTTCTCCTTTTCTCTACCTTTCTTTCTGTGGAGCATACGAACTCTCTTCACTACTCTAGCACATTGGTTTTGATCCTTCTGAGGAGTGTTTAGCAGCACACTCAAATTTTACCCCTATATGTTTATGTGTTGAACAAAAACGTAGCCTCTAAGTTCTAGAAGTGTAAACTTAGCAGTTTTTTTTAAGAATGCAGTTTTTTTCCATCTCATAATCAACAAATGCAGACAAACTTAGAAGAAAATTATAAATTGGTAAAAATGAAATGGGGTGTTATGTAGGTCAGCACTTTATAAAAATCACAAATGGTGAGCTTGAAACTTTAGTGAGAGAATAAAAGTACTGATTACTTATATGATGTGTTGATTTCAATTGAATCATGGTATTTGATTTTAACTGGAGCTGGATGGCAATGTAAACTTAAGTAAAAAATCATGGACTTTGTTTTCTGCTCCCTCAAAAATTAAACTTTATTCTGGGAGAAATATTCCTACAGGAAAACATGTATAATTTTCTTTGTTTTCCCCTGGTCAGGATATACAGTTTCTAATATGGAGTCTTCATGTTTCAGTGTGAAGTTTTTATTGGCTTTTTGTGGTTGAATGGATAGAGCTACAAATATCACTGTAGTGATTTCTGGGGGTGCACTAAATGCTGCTAGAAAAAGAGAAAACATGAATGAGATACTAAATATTGAGACTAATGGTATATATTACCCTAGGCAAGGAAAAAGCAAAGGAGGAATTTGATTTTTGTTTCTGGTACAGAACTTGAATTGAATTTAAATCTTGTTGTGGAGAATATATCATGAATACCTTAATGACAATGCCTGTAATGTTATTTTGTTTGTGTTTATTTGTTGAGTTGATAAGCCTGTGAGAGCACTTGATTGGTATTTAGAATTCATTAGAAATACATTTTGCAATTTCTGGGTTGTAAATTATTAAAAATAATTTGACATAGTAAATGGAATCTATGTAGAGAGATTTAGGATCCAATCTAATACCTGTTGAATAAATAGTTCTGTGGTTTAAAAATTATTTTAGACTATTGCTACTTTCGCTTTCATACAATTAATTTGATAAACATTGAACCAAATTAGCTGTATAATTGAATTTCATTATATTTTTCTGAACTATGCCATGCTGTATAAATCACATAGAAAGTTAATAGATTGGATATGTTTCCTATTTCATGGTTCTTATTTCTATTTCTTGACAGTCAAAACTTCTATTGTAAAAGTAACTGAAATAATAGCATTTTAATAAAGATGGTTATGATTTATAACTATTACTTTCACTTGGAATTTTTTTAAGTAATGTTTACAAACATAAAATTGATTCCTGTGACAATGACTCTTTTTGTTATTTCCTGGTATATCTGAATTTTGTCAAGTTATTTCCTAGTATGTCTTGACTCTTTTTGTCAGGTTATTTCCTGGTATGTCTGAGTTTTCAAATCCTTAGTAAATATGGGCTACTTTCATCATCATTCAAGACTATTGGTTTGTTTGGGGTAAATATTAAGATTATATTCTTTAGGAAAGATTATTTCTCTCAATTCATTAGAGAGCAGTTTGGAAAGTGTTGCATAACTTCCTGTCTCCTATACCTACACTCCTAGTTCATTATTTTTTTTTTCTCTAGGATATAGATATCTCAGTCATGTGCTATCATCCCAGTTTATGAGAAATTAGATTCTAATTTAATTTGTTGGTCTGTCTTCTTCAGAAGTTTCAAATTGATGAACTATCAATTCTCAGCAATGAGAACAGGGCAGATTTACTCTGCGTATCTTTAGCTTATGTTTGAGTTCATCTCCACATTCAAATTGTATAATTTAAGGAGATATTTTTCAAGTTTGGTGATGTTAATTTGCACCTTGGTTTTAGACATTCAGATTGATTTTCCTCCTTCTTACTTTATCTTCTGAATGCTCCGTTGCCTGTTGTATTCAATCTTCTTGATTTTTTCCTCATTTACATTTTCCTGTAACAAGGAACTTGATTTCTTTCTGTTGTTCTTTTAATTGCCATAGAAAAGGAAAAGGGTGTGGCATTGTATTGGAGGTACATTGAGGGCCTACTACTGATCATACTTGGCTTCTGAACTCCCAGGTATAGATTCCTTTTGTAGAATTGGTTGATTATACATACCTGGTTATGCTTCTCAACTCGTATATTACTTTAACTTTTAAGTTACTTGAATTTCTGCAAATAACATTGAGATTAATGGCTTTCACATAGGTAGTTTCTTGCCTGTGAAAATGACCCTTTGAATGGGGAAAAAAATAAATTCACTTATTAAATATCAGAAACACCTCAACCAAAAATTTATAAACTAGACTTCACCACTTGAATTTATATTTTGTCCCAGACTTGCTTTCTTTATGGTAAATGAAGTACCCTCTGTATTGTGTTTTGTTTATATACGTGACATCCCCATACACCATGAAAATCTTTTCTAAAAATGTTGTATCAAAGCAAAAATTGTACCAAACAAAGTTATACAGGCAAGAAAGACTTTATTCAGTGCTCTAGCTATTTGCAATCTCTCTGGGGAGAGACGCCAGAATAAGTCTGAACTCCACTGCAACATAGGGAGTACAGTTTTTTATGGGCTGGAGTGAGCTTGTGGAAAAGTACTAGAGGACATTAGGCATAAGTCATAGACTGAGTTTTCTAATTGGCTTTATCCAAGGGAAAAGTTAACTTCTCATATCTTTATTATAAGAGGTAATTTTGTAATTTAGAGCAAGGTGCCCTCTATAGTTAGGCTTCTACCTTTTTGCAGAAACTGGGAAGAAGGGGTGCTATCTCTTTTGATGATTACATTTAGAAGAGATGGTTCCCAGGTCTTTGAGAAAGACATTCCTGGGCTGTAAAGCTGTCAAGAGGCTTTTAAAAAGATTTACATTTCAAAGGAACAGAGAAAGAATTTACAAGTTTTCTAAAGGAAATGTTCTAAGAAAAGGGAGATCTGGAGCCTAGAGTCAGGAAGAAGCCGAAGCCTGTCTAAAGCTTAGTCAAACTGAGGGAAGCATTAATGTGTCTTGGCATTATTAATTGAATGTATAACCTTCAAATTTTCTTATGAGTTTTTAAACTTTTATAGAAAGAATTTATTTACTACAGGAATTCAGCCATTCTCCCAAACTTTAAGATTTGTGTACACTTAAATATTAGGTATTATTTGGAAGATAATTCATTTAAATAACATCTAATGTTAAAAGTGGCAGAATAAGCCAGCATGGTCCAGGGTAACATCTTGCAGGGTTTGTTTGAAAAATGAATGATCTCTGTAAGTAGTGAAAGCTGCTGCCGCTATTTCCTGCTGAGTGCCTTTTAGGTCAACACATTAGCTTTCGAGTTCAGAGCTCTTTTACTCCATTATTTTATTTTATCTTTTCAACAAAACTGCAAGCTAACTTCTATACTAAGTGTGTAACCTTGGGCAAGTCTCTCAGCATCTTTAAGGCTTCATTTTAGAATTAGATTTGCTGTTTTGAAGTAATATTTGATAAAACATTTATCTAACAAGGCTGTTTTGATGCTTAAGTGACATAATTTATTTATTCAAGAAACATGTACTAAACACCAAAGATGTGGGAGCCACTGCACCAGACCTGAAAAGAAGGCATTGTTATTATTTGGGTGGATTGTACTCCAATATTTATTAAAATAAATGTATAGCTTCTGCTGGATGCTAATGAGGATGCACTAGAATAGGAACTATAGAAGCAGGAACTTTATCGTCTGGTTCACATGTGAATTCTCAATAGTAAAGTATAAGTAATTATTTAAAATTTTGTGGAAAATTCTGTACAGGGCAGTGGAGGGCACTGCAGGACAGTGGAGAATACAGCTATAGTCTGTGTGAAACTTTGACTTGATCCTTGTCTTAGTCCATTAGCGCTGCTATAACAAAAGTACAATAAACTGGATGGCTAATAAACAACAGGAATTTCTTTTTTCACTGTTCTGGGATCTGGAAGTCTGAGGTAAGGGTGCCAGCATGGTTGGGTAAGGATCCTCTTCAGGGTCTCAGACTTCATTTTATCCTCATATGGCATTTAGGGCCCAGGGATCTCTCTGGAGCCTCTTTTATAAAAACACTAATTCCATTCTTGAGGGCTCCACCCATATAATCTAATCACCCCAAGGCCCTCACTTCTAAATACTATCACACTGGGCTTTAGGATTTAACATAGGAATTTTGGGAGGACACAAACATTCAGACCACAACAATCCTATGCTTAATAGAACCTTAACTAGTTCTATGCTCCATGATTCATGGTGCTCCCTGCTGCCCAGGTTTACTGCATTTGTAAATTGTTTATGTTTTTGTCTCTCATCAGAATGTAAATAACTTGAAGACTCCACATATCTACTTGTCTAGGAATAAAAGAATAAATATTTTCCTAATCATTAGTGTTTGAATATCTTCAAGTGTTTTAAATAATGTATAATATTTTCCAGGGATATCAAATATTTTGAAAGCATTATTTACATATAACAGATCGGTTAACCATTAGATAGTTAACAACTATATTTATTATAGTAGTATCCTTAAGTGCCTCTCACAATACCCAAAATATAGTAGCCACTGAACACATTTTTTTGAGCAAATGAATACAATTAATGTTGATTATATTTTTTTGTAGTAAGGTATCTACAAGGTAGGATTGAGTTGACCTAATTTCAGATATTGAACATGCAGAAAAGTAGTGAAACTCCATTTTAATAACAATTCATAATTTAAACTTTTCACCAGTATCTTGGAATGGCCTCAGGCTTAGTCTAATCACTGATGAAAACTTACAGTTTTCAGTAGAATTTTTAACATAGCCTACATGGGGTTGATTGAATTGAGACTTGGTGATATTCAGACTTTTGAAACTGAATTGAAGCAATATGAGCTTAGTGATTGGAACGGTTAACAGCGTCGTCATTTCTTTTTCTCCTCTTAGTACTAAGGACAGGATGCTTTAGGCTGGAGAATGCTGATGCAAAAAGGTTAAAACTTCTATTCCGCTTGATCATCACGGCTTGAACATGAGGTCCCAAGGGTGTGTGAGATTAGAGGAAGCATATAGGAGGGGCTGGGGAAAGCTGAAATCATTGAGGACACTGAAGAACAGGAATAGGCTTCAGTAGGAGCCCTGCCAGCACACTGGTCTTCATTGTGTTAGCCCTTGCTGCTAGAACAAGTGTTTTTCATATTCTGCTGCTGGCTTCTGGAAGTCAAAGGTGGGGAACAATTTTAGATAAATCATTCTTCATTCAGGTCTATGCATCAGAGAGGACAGTCCCTCAACTTTTTACCTCTGGTATGTCTTTGGTCTGCTTCAATATTATTTTTAAAAAATTAATCATTTCTTCCATACAAACTTCTTTAACCTTCAGCATATCAGGTCAATAAAGGACTTTAGAACACATTTCCTTGACTTTTCCAGGCTATGGCATGTATAGTATTTAACTTTACATTACCACCAACTAATTCATGCTTAGAGCCAAAACTTTTTGCCCCAATGTAATAGATAACTGCAGAGCATATTAATAGAACAAATAATAAGGCATATCTGGATGATAAGTATCGTAAAGGCAGTCCATTCATAATAAACTCACTGCTATTTAGATGAAAAGGGAGTTTTACTCTACTTTAAAATCTAAAAATCAAATCAAGATCTCAAAAAAATTCTGCAAGTTGTATGATAACACCAGTACAATTTAGTTTTTCTGTAATATTACTGGTAAAATGGTAATAATATTGTCTGTGTCTTTCTGAAAGGAGGCCATTGCTTAATTACGAGAAAAGTAAAACAGAACTATGTTAAATGTATAAATAACTAAAACTGCAATTTCCTGTTAGAATGTGGTATGTGTAGGTATGTGTGTGTGTGTGTGTGTGTGTGTGTGTATGTGAAAGAGAACGAGAGTGAGAGAGAGAGGAAGAGAGAGAGAGAGAGAGGGAGAAAGAGAAAGAGAGAGAAAATCCGAGGAAAAATTTGAGAAAGCAGGATAGTAGCTGAACTTACTTGTTTATTTAAATTTTTATTGTCTCTTTCCTCTGCTGGATGATTAGCTTGGATTGGCCCATGACTTTTTTTTGGCCACTGAATGTCCAGTAATTCCAACAGTGCTTAGTATAAGATATATGCTCAATAAATACTTGATAAATTTATGCATAAGCTCGCTTAATTCTTTCATCTTCCATATCTGGGATCTCAGGATCAGAGAGAACCTTTCTCCTCATTTGGACCAATGTTTGAGAAAACCCATCCTTTTCTTTGGTAGGGTTGCCAGATAAAATCCAGGACACCTACATAAATTTCCATTTCAGATACAATGAATGAATTTTTTCAACTATTGCAAATACGTTCCATGCAAATGTGGGATCTATTTATTTTTTTTAAAAATTATTTATCTGAAATTTAAATTTAACTAGGAATCTTATATTTTTATTTGCCAAATCTGCCAACCATCCCCTTTGGGTAAGAGAGAGAAAGAAAATTGAGCTGATCCTTACCATGGAACTTCCTACGCAAGGTGGAGTTACAAGTCATCATAACTTGATGCATCCTAATCAACGTGGTATGGAAGGAAAAGAGCCAATGGGATAACAGTAATTCAAGAATATTTAGGGATAGTCTAAGTGTAAGCCAACAGATCATTGATTCTGAAAAGCGAGAGGCATTTAGGGGTTTGGAGTGGATGGAAACAAGGTCAGAGCCAAAGACAATGAGAAAGAGTTGAGTTGGCCATAGAATGAAACTTTTGTGCTTCCGTAGCTCAACTTTTTTCTTTGTCCAGTGGAAATATTAGATCTGACTTAAAGGTACAGAGATGAGACAGGGGTTCTAGGATAATAGCCCCCTCCTTTACAAAAAAAAAAAAACAACAACAAAAAGACTCCTAGTAAAACAATTCAATGAAGTAATCCATATGTTTCATGTTTTCCTGGTTGATTCCTACCAAAAAAGGGAATCTATAGTAGTGGTTAGGATTTTATGTAAGAGTAATATTTTTAAGAGTACATGACTTAAATTACTACACTTGTCATATGTCCATTCATTCATTCTTTAACACGTGAGTTAGATACTTATTATTTGCCATACTCTATTCTGGGTTTCAGAAATAAAGCAAACGAACTTTTATATTTTAGTTAGAGCAAACAGACAGTAAACAAAATAATTTCAGATTGCGGTAAATATCTTGATATGAAAGAGTATAACTGAGTTGAGGGTTTGGGGAGGACTACTTTAGGTAGGGTGCTCATGGATAGCCTCTCTGAGCAGGTGCTGTTTGAAATGAGACTTGAAAGCTGAGATGGAAGTAGCCATGCAAAAGCCAAGGGAAGAACAAGTTCATGCGAAAGGAACAAAGGCATAAGCTCTTCATTTGGAAAAAGCTCAGGGTTTTCAAGGAAAGAAAGGAAGCATGAGTGGTTGAAGAGTAGAAGATGAAATTGGAGAGGCAGTCCAGGGCCAGAACATGCTTGGACCTTATGAATCTTGGTAAGGAGTTTGAATTATTTTCACAGTGCTTTGGGGAAGAGGGTTTTAAGTGGGGAAACAATGCAATTTGATTTGCCTTTTAAAAAGATCTTGATGGCTGAGTGGAAGATAAATTGAGTGTGTGAGGAGCAGCGGTTGAAGGAGGGAGACTACTGCAGTTTGGAGGCCATTATAGAAAAGAATTCCAGTAACAGGGTTGACTTGAACTAGGCGGATAGCAATGAGGATGAGGTAAAGTGACTAGATTTGAGTTTACTTTGCAGGTAGAACTGACAGTTTGTTTATGGATCTTACAGGGATTTATCTGGAAAAGGGAAGAGTGAAGATTAAATCCTGTAGTTTTTGGCTTGAGCAATTTGGTGGTATCATTTACTAAGAAAAGACTAGTTAGGAAACCAAGTTGAGGGTATCATGAGGTTCCTTTGAATATGTTAAGTCATCCACGTAAAAGAAGTCATGGAACCCATTGGCTATATGAATAAGGAGCTCAGAAAAATATCAGGGTCATCAATATGTGATGATAAATGTTTGCAAGTCATTAGTATGTGGATAATTATAAAAAGGAGATAAAAATTGGGAAGTCAGTATGTGGATAATATTTTAAGACTTGGAAATGAACTAGATTATTGAGACAAAGAATATTGATAGAGAAGAGGGCTGAGGACTGAATTCTGAAAGACAAATGTGAATAAAAAAGGAGGGAATATTTAGCTGTGTAAAAATATGAGAATTTTGAGTAAATACAAAAAGAGAAGCATCCATCGGATTTTCAACATGGAAGCCATTAAAGACCTGATCAAGAATGTCTTTGCAATGGTAATGTAGAGAGTCAGAATGGAGCAGATGGAAGAATAAATGGGAGGTGACAAAGTGATGACAGGGACTAGAAATTGGAGGGAACAAGAGAGAGAAATAGCTGGAGTGGTATGTGGGGTAAAGGGAGGTTTTGGAGAAGTTTGAGACCCAGGAACTTAATCCAATAGGGAGGAAGAAATTGGTAACAAAATAGAGAAGAATGTTAATACGTAAGTGGAAGTCCTTGAGAAAATCTGAGGTTGTGTTTCACGGCACAAAACACTTCCACTTTGTTCATTCAGAAAATATTTCTTTAGCATCTACAATATGTCAGATATTGGGATAGACACTGAAAATACAAAGTCAAAATCTGTAACTTAGAAATGGTTACAATCAAGGAAGAGACATACAATTAAATAAAAAATATGTGCAGAAATGAATTGTAGAAGTTACATGGAGCTCTAGGAAGAAAACTCATGATAACTTTCTGAGTGATAAGAGAACCATCTTGACTTTCTTATTGATCTTTAGAATATGGCTGTTCACAGCCTTACTTTTCCTGGTATTTTATTGAAGAATAACTAATCAATGACTGACTTGGCTTAGCACATTGAAATATTACATATTAAAATTTTAATTTCAAAATATGCTCATGAAAGCCACGAAACTGAAATCTCATCCATGGAAGATTTTTGAAGGGAGATAACATGTATCTTAGATAAGATTGTCTTTGTAGTTCTGCCAAAACAACTCCTTTCAACTTGAAAACTGCAAGATTCCTTCAGTAAAATGCCTTTGAAATGTCAGTTTATTGCCTTTCTTATGTTTCAATGTTATAAATGTCTGTTTATTGCAAATTGTTTTAGTAATTACCCAGTTGTTTAACCACAGGGAACAGCTATCTATTATGATTATCCAAGAGGAAAGAGGATGAGCTGAAGGGGCACCTAAGCTCATTTTTCAGTGGTGAATGTCATTAGCATTAACCTTTTTAGACTGTCTGCTTTTGTTATCTGGAAAAGCTGGAAAAGAGTTTATCCAGGCAGAATGGCAGTTTTGCTCTTTTGCCTTTATCACCCTTGACTCCTGCCTATATTAATGGTCAGAACATAGACTGACCATCTTTCAGACTGTCTTTCAGTCAGCAATTGCAGTTGCTCCTGTTTCTCTGTTCCCTGAGTTTAAAGATCAGAAAGTCATTGGACCAGTTGATGGGATGTGTTATTTCTTACTCGTTCTTATTTAGCCTCAAAGGTAAGACCATTCATATACACATTTTGAAATTTACCTTCATTCCCTAATTTAAAAAAATACAGTTCTAGAGGCCCTTCCTCAGGACTCTCCAAGAGACACTTTATGGCCACATCAGATAAGTGGACTTTACTCCATGCTGGAGTCTGTAAACTCACCGTGATTAACAGCTGATGGTCAACACATTAGAATACTCTGCCAAGAACAGTTTCCAGAACTGTGGTGGTCAAGGCCCTGGTGTTTCTCTGTCAATATATTCAGAGCACCGTCTCCAGTGATTTCTTTTATCTCTGCCCTGCCAGACAGTGACCCTGGATAATAAGAAAGCTGATAAACTATGTACCATTTTGAGAGAATATGTTAGATTATAGTGGCCTTGGCTCTAAGATAGCCACACTTTTCATTCGGGAGATGAGGAAGAGATGGTTTATAGTCCTGCTTTCCACAGAAGCCCTGAGAATTACCACAAAGTGGGTGATTTGAACTGGAGGGGATTAATTACAGGTTAAGTGTAATATAAGGACTAGGAGATTCATTATGGAATATTTGCTTGCCCCAGAGTATTGAATAATTGGTTTTCTTTTCATCAGGCTTTGAAAATCATGTGGACTAGTTTTGATACCATAGTATCAAAAGAACAAGGTGTGGTCTACAGTGCCTTATATTATTCCCATCCATGTAATAATTGTTAGCAATCTTCATTGCCTTACACAGGGCAATATCTAATGGAACAGATAGTTGAGGTCTTGTTAAATATAGAAAGGCTTAACTCTCCCAGCTGTAAGAGAGCTTCTTTCCAGATAATGTTGAGATTTTCACATAATATTGTAGATTTATTTATTTACATTACTGCTTTCCAGATCTTTTACCTTCTCCTTTTCTAATATCTATATCTATTTTCTAGATCTTTGCTATTTATAATTAATCTAATTTTGATATTTAATTTTTAAGTACCTACAATTCTTTTCTAATGACCTTATTATTATTCTTTCTTAATATTTGTACATTTGAATAATCAGCTTGTTATTAATTTTAGATCTTTAATGAAGATATTAAAAAAGGACCCAATTTTAATCTCTGTAGACATCTTTCTAGTGTTCTACCATTTCTTTGATTATAACCCCATATTTCTATTGTTAATGAAATTTTCAGTGGATATAAACATGCTCATTTCCAAACTAATTTGAATTAATTTTTCAAAGTGTATGGCATAATATAACCCTAAAATTTCACAGCAGTTCCAAGAGTCTTAAACATCACTGTTAGTGATTATATAAATAACCTTTACTTTTGCATATCTGTTCTCCTAGTTAAGCTGTTTTCTTAACTCTGAGAATCAAATGTTCATAAAACAAATGTCAGTGTGAAATTAATATGTTTAGAAATAAGCAGCATGATGGAGAAGTGCAGTCATCAGTAGCTAAATTCCACCCAGGAAACAGTTGCTGCGTCATGAGTATTTAAAGGCAACTGAGAAATGCTGAGTTCCAATCTTGTTAACTTGTTAACCTTTACCTGTTCAATGGGTAGGATACTGCCTCACTGGGCCCAGAAGAACCCTTTATTTTCTCTAAATTATAAACACAATGAAATACAAGATGTTCAATCTAAAACATGACACATACAAGCTTGATAAGTTATAAGCTTATACTTCTTAGCTCAATGTTTGATGTGCAGAGCTAGTGAGCTCAGGGAGGTCTATCACTTCTACTGGAGATGCCTAATAAACCCATATTCTTTTGTATGAAATTCCAAGAATAATACAGGAGTAATGTGATAATAATATCGCAGATTTTAATGCTCTTTCTTTGGCTTTTGACTCCATAGGTAGAAATTTGTTATATTTGACTGTTAATACAGATCTCAGACTGCATCTAAGCCAAAACAATGTCAGTAAGAATGGTCTGTTTATACTTCAGACAATAATTTCCAAAGTGATTGAGAAGGAGATGCATTTTAGTTCCCCTTCTTGTCTCTTTAATCTTTTCCCATATAATTTAATTCCATGTTCAGATGACCTAGAAGCATTTCCATCTTCAAGAGTAAAGAGTTATCTAGGCATCTCATCATGAAGATGCCATGATTTTAGCATAATGACTTAGGAGTGCCTTTAATAAAGAAGTGACTCTGCTATCTCATCCTGGAAGAGAGAAAGCATCTAGATCAACTGCTTTAAAACCAAAGTCATTAACAGTGGTAGGTGTTTTTAACTAATTTATAAATAATAACTTCACATATAGCTGTCTAGAAGTATGTTTTGGAATAATTTTATCTTAATTTTTAATAGGTAGCTTTTTTACTTGGAACTATGGGTGTTTTACTGAAAATAAAACAAAACAAAAAAAAATTGGTGGTTGAGAAGTATACTTTGTTATAGCTACTTAAATCTCTCTCTAGGTTAAAATTAGACTTGATTTAGGAATAGAATTCTTTATATCTATCTACCTACCTACCTACCTACCTATCATCTGTCATCCATTTCTTGGTCAGGGACTACCTATGATCATTTCTTAGAAAATGATGGATATGGGCATTTACTTGGCTTATCTCTTCTATTAAGACAAACATCTTTGTTAGCCTCCTTATTTGTCCTAAGAAGATATAAGTCCTCCCTCCACATTAACTAATTGTTAAAACTAAAATGAACATGAAAATCAACATTGGGAGTGGATGTACTGTAGATGCTTGTCATAATGTAATCTTGAACTATCTGTTGTTGATTACCTTTCAAAAAGTCAACTGAGAGAAATAATTATAGAAGGGAGTGCTTGGATGCTATAAACTTCACTAAATCAGTGATTATCAAGAAAGAGTGATATTTTCCCTAATGATATTATTAGAATAAGCTTGGCTATGTCACAATAACAAAGGGACCCCTTTCTCAGTGCTTAAAGTCACAAATTTCTCACTCATGCAAGGAACATGTCTATTAGAGGTCATTTGTGAGTTTGCTTCACGTTTTCTTTGCCCCAAACCTGATATGACAGAGCAATGTCTATTTTGAACATTTCACGTTTGGTGGTATAAGTAAAAAAGACATGGAGAACCGCAAACTGTTAAAGTTCATGTTTGCCCCAGAGATAAACCCACGCACATGTGGTCACCTTATTTTCGATAAAGGAGGCAAGAATATACGATGGAGAAAAGACAGCCTCTTCAATAACTGGTGCTGGGAAAACTGGACAGCTACATGTAAAAGAATGAAATTAGAACACTCCCTAACACCATACCCAAAAAGACACAGACGTAGAGAATGGATTTGAGGGCACAGGGAGTGGGAAGCATAAGCTGGGACGAAGTGAGAGAGTGGCATGGACATATACACACTACCAAATGTAAAATAGATAGCTAGTGGGAAGTAGCCACATAGCACAGGGAGATCGGCTCGGTGCTTTGTGACCACCTAGCGGGGTGGGATAGGGAGGGTGGGAGGGAGACGCAAGAGGGAGGAGTTATGGGGATATATGTATATGTATAGCTGATTCACTTTGTTATAAAGCAGAAACTAACACACCATTGTAAAGCAATTATACTCCAATAAAGATGTTAAAAAAAAAGAGAATATATGCTAGAATATATATTTTTAAATAGTTTTAATATCTTTAGTTCTTGTATGAGAATATTTAAGTCTTACCTTGTTTCTTCTTAGCTGTGTGTCTTGAGACAAGTCCCTTGATCTTTCTGAAATATATTCTTTATTTTTAATATTCATGTAATCATACCTTTCTCAAGTGATTATGAACTTTGATGGACTAATGCATGGTAAAGTTTAGTTTGTGTGGTATATGAACAAAAGATATGGCTTTTAAAATGTAGAATATTCATATGCTTTTAAATATGTCCTTTTAGAATCATTTAACATAAGAGTCTTTGAAGTATATCTTGCCAAGATATACAATATTCTGTGAGGAATCTTTACTTTTTTTTATCAGTAAATTAAAATTTTTACTCTCTTAAAAAAAAAAAAGTTCATGTCTGCAAGTGCCACATATCACTTTTGTCCACGTTTCATTGGCCAAAGCAAGTCACCTGGACATTTCTGAATTCTAGGCTGTAGGGATATATACTCTTTCCCCAGAGAGAACTGCTCTAAGAAGAAAAATCAGAATATTTGGTAAAGAGTTTACCAGATTTGCTAAGTTTCCATACTCACCTTTGGGGATAGATCTGTTGAGAATAAGAAGATGCTTTTTTCAATACTCAAGCCATCCATTGGGGTCTGATATGCACCCCAAAAGGAGCATGCCTCCTCACTCGAACATGTGGAGGATCATGGTCTTACTGTGCTACTGTTCTTGATGGATATGTAATTTCCATTTGTTGGTCTTGGGCAGGAAACATAATGAGTACTATTATAGATATATTATTGCAATCACTTCATTCATCAGACCATATTAAACCTTGAATTTACATTTCAGTTTTATACTTACACATGGTATATGTCATATATATTAGTACTTCTAATTCCTCACAATTAAGCATTCAACAAGTATTTGCTAGAAGGCTTAATGCAAATGTAAATCACTCAAATCAAAGTTGGAAGTGGTAAAAATAATTCCTTCTCAAATGGAAGAAACAATCTATAAAGAGACAAAAGAAAACACCTCCTGTAATTATGAAGTGAACTTCTGTGGATTTACAGTCTTTACTGGGGGCAGTTTTTTTTCCCAGAATTTTTCGTATGCAAGGAAAAAAAGAGTATGGACTTTGAAGTCAGGCAGATCTGATACTAAATTATAGCCCTACCACTTTTTAGCTTATGACTCTGGCGTCTTTGAGTTTAGTGTTATCATCTGGGAATTGGATGAAATACCTATATCACTGAATTGCTGTTAAGATAAAATGAGACTACATGTAAGATACCTAGTATAATATTGTAACAAGCACTTAAGATATGCTAGTTTTTCTTCCCCTTAAAGCTGCACAGGTGAAAGAGTAGATAGAATTGACTCTCTTTGTGAGGAACATGTTGGGACATCATATTTTACCAGTATCACCAATTGTGATTAAAAAAAACAACAAAAAAACAACTTAGAGTATGGAGGTTCCTTAAAAAACTAAAAATACAATTACCATATGACCCAGCAATCCCAGTACTGGGCATATATCCAGAGAAAACCATAATTCGAAAAGACACATGCACCCCAATGTTCATTGCAGCACTATTTACAATAGCCAGGTCATGGAAGCAACCTAAATGCCCATCGACAGACGAATGGATAAAGAAGATGTGGTACGTTTATACAATGGAATATTACTCAACCATAAAAAGGAATAAAATTGGGTCATTTGTAGAGACATGGATGGATCTAGAGACTTTCTACAGAGTGGAGTAAGTCAGAAAGAGAAAGAAATATTGTATATTAACACATATATGTGGAACCTAGAAAAATGGTACACATGAACTGGTTTGCAGGGCAGAAATAGACAGATGTAGAGAACAAACGCATGGACAGCAAGGGGGGAAAGTGGAGGGGGCTTGTTGGTGGGGTGTGATGAATTGGGAGATTGGGATTGACATGTATACACTGATGTGTATAAAATGGTTAATAAGAACCTGCTGTATAAAAAAATAAAATTAAATTAAAAAATTAAAAAAAAACTTGCAATAATTTGGAAGTGTCACAGTTCCTTCTTCCTACTACCCAAAATTGATTTATAGAAAATTTAAATCTCCACTAAATTCTCTTTGTGATATCCCAGAAGATAATTTTTTAAAAAAAACTTTATCTTTTGGCTGCATTGGGTCTTAATTGCAGTACGTGGGATTTTTCATTGCAGTGCACAGGCTTCTCTCTAGTTGTGGCACTGGGCTTAGTTGCCCTGTGGCATGTGGGCTCTTAGTTCCCCAACCAGGGATTGAACTGGCATCCCCTGCATTGCAAGACCAAATCTTAACCACTGGACCACCAGGGAAGACCCCCTTGAAGATAAATTAATTCAGTAGAAAACTGTGAGTCTTCCTGCAACTTAAAGTGGCAGAGATAAGTGGATGAAGAGATGAAGAATCTTTTGCATTGTGGATCTGTAAAAAAGATGGCAGTAGATAATCTCGAAGGTAACTTTCAATGTCATGATTTCATAGAAAAATATATTTTTTTTTTTACAAAGTCCTCATTAATTTTGCAATGAATATAAAGTCAGATCATATTAAGCAGAAGCCATTGTCTCTGATACCTTTGATGTGATGATAGCTGTTTCAGTTAATGCTGTGACTGTCAAATACTGATACTCATTGCCCAGAATTGTCATCTTTGTCTTCTGATGCTATCCTTTTTTCGCCACATTAGATGATGATTTAGTGATATCCACATTATTTTGTTATCTGAGGTATATCCTTGAGGAAGAGATAAGTTCTACTATAATTCTGAGTTCCATCCCTCTATTTCACAATGTCAGGCCTTATTGAACTTTAAAGAAACTCTACTTTCTGTTTCCCCACCAAACTACAGAAGTATAGCACATCTACCTCTTAGGCAAGAAATATGAAACAAGGACATTTCCTGAATAAAGAGTGATGTCCTTGTGTGTACTACAGATTTAAATATAATATTCAAGGTAGCAGTTAGTGTTTGTAGGAAGATACTCAAGTGTTTTCTTTGGAAAACTGCCCGTGTTCTCTTAGCTTCATGATCAAGAGAGCAGATATGGCAGGAATATGATAAATATGGGAAACCTGACTTAATGCCATTGACAGTTTTTGCTTGGGTGAATCTTTTGGCATAATAAAGATTTCTTGACTCTGCCTGTGAAACTAAAAAAATAAGAGAGCATCATTTTTCTTATACATCTCCAGCAGGCAGACTTGAGAAATTCTGTAACTTCTCAGTGATTTATAGGAACAGGGCAGCTTATTTAGACCAGGAGAGAGAGAGAAAGGATGAAGGAGAATAGATCTATGTCCTATATTTCTGAAAAGTTGGGACCATTTATTTGTTCACTTTTTAGTAGAGATTCACTTACTAGTTACTGAGATCTTCTCATGAGCTACCTCTTGAGATGTCAAGACAACTAGACAAAAATCGACCAAGAAAAGGAAGGAGAAAACATATGGCTTTCCACTGCTACAAAGGAGAAGATCAGAACTGCTGCATATAACCCAATCCACAAGGCCAAAGTCCAGATAGCAGGGCCCTCTTTCTCCCCAAATCAAAGCCTAGAGCAGCAGCTACTGAAACCACTTATTCTGACCGTCAGCTTTTTACTTTGCAAAAGGTCCAGTGGAAAGATGAGCTGAACTGAGGAGGCTGAAAAGGAACTGTGCTGTCCATGACACCTTTAAATATAAAGAATCCCTGAAGGAGATAAAGTTTATAAAATTCTTAAAGTTTAGAAATTTTGGCCTGTAGGATTCTGCCTTTGATGTAAGCCCTCTTTTGCCCTCTTTTCTGCCTATTTTCATTATAAATTCTTCCTGCTTTCTCAGACTTTCATTTTCTTACTGAATTCCCCAGCTCTGAAGTCCCACTACTAACCCTCAAGACTCTAGATCTTAGAATTGATGTTTCTCCCTGAGAAAGTCCAAAATGAAATAATTTTCTTCAAGAGAGTTTGGAGAGCCAAGACAGAAGACGAATGGCACTTGTATTTCTCTGCTTTGCTTTGAGAGAATCCTCCAGATTTTATGTTTTCGGAATGGAATGTGTTTGTAACAGTTGTCATTCCAGAAGGCAGAGTTCTGTTTTCAGCCCCATGGAAAATGTATAGTGGATGCAGTGCTCGGGCAATGTGGCATAGAGGAAAATGGTATCCAGTAACAGGGCTGTGAAGCATTACCCTTTAGGGAGCCCATTGTGCACTGTACACCTGAGATAATTCTGTCTAGACGTTTGTCAGAAGAGGAACAGCTGGCAACTCTCCTCCCCTTCCACACCTTTAAAGCCTGGTTCTAATCTCCACTTTCCAGGAAACTTTCCCTTTGTGATGCCGTTTCATTATTATAGGAAATTCATCTTACATTTCTGTTATGTGGTTTTGTTCTCTTTACAATGCGATCATTTGTGCATTGGGTTGAAAACATTTCTAGTCATTTTCCCCCTGTCTATGTGCTATGGGTAACCAATTATTTTGTGCCTTTTTGCTGGTAAGAATCATGTCTTTTATTTGTTTTTTTCTTTCTCCTGGTGTCTAGCTGAGCACTACAAAGTTGATGATTGAGTGATAAGAAGAAACACTCAATATCTTATGAAAAATGACAAGGAATCCTTTGGTTTGCATGATCTCATCATGTTTATTTGTTGATTAGATTGTCTGAATGTTAAAGTCTGTTTCAAGAGGAGATGTTGGCTGCTGTTTCAATGTTAGACCCAAATAAGAAAGCAAGGGAGTAGGGAGAGTGTGGTGAGAGGGAGGAGGGAGGAAAAGAATCTAAGAGTTCCTAACCAATCTCTTTCCGTGTTTGCACCACCATTTACAATGCCATGGCACGCAACTCTGAAACTTTTTTCTTTTTCTTTTTATCCTGATATAAAAAGGTACATAAAGGGTTGGCCTCTTTATTTTAATCCAGGCTCCATCACTAACTATAACATTGTACAAGTTACTTAAACTTTCAATGCCTCAGTTTCCCCATTTCAAAGCAGAATGAAAATAGCAGCTACTTCATAGTGATATGAGGAGTAGAATAAGAATATATGTAAAACTCTTAGAGCAGTACTTGACATGTAGAAAGTGCTCAGTCGTCATCAGTATCATTATTTGAGTTGGTTAAGAAGGAGGAAACAAGTGCTGATCAAAGTGGCAATCATAGGTTATCCCAACAGAAGGGGAAAATAGGAATCTTCCCCTTCTGTGGGACAAGAATAATATAATCTCTCAACATATTCCTGACTTGTCAATGAGATGGGAAGTTTAGTCTTAAAATTATGAGTATCTGGTCATCTTTTAGCATAGTAATAACAATGATAATGAAAATTACTTCTCAACATAACATCTACCAAAGGAAGCTCTTGACAATTATTGTCCTGCCTTAGTGATCCATTTTCTCACCATCAGCTAGTGTTTACTAAAACAGGATTGCTGTGAGATCTTATCTCTAGCTTATTAGGTAACTGAAGGAGATAAAGTTTGCACCTGGGAAGAATAAAAAAGAATTTAAGAAGGCACACCATTACTCACAGACATTACCAAAGGGACAAGATGTGTTGAGTTGTTTGCTTGAGGTGAAACACTGTCAGCATAGAGAGAAGGTGTACTGCTGTGGTAAAAAATGAATCTTTACTCTGGATTATACTGCAGATTAATAGAGGATATCGTAAAGCATATTGATTGTAGTATTTATTGATTTACTCATATTTCTTGAAGATAATATGTAAAAATATTAAGAGAATAACATCATCCATTACATTTTTATCTTGTGTATGAATTGACAAGGATTGACTAGGTAAGTTTTGGTGTCATGTATTAGAATATCATTGTAGTTTTCTGGTTTTTTTTAAGAACCTTACAGATTGTAGGAAAGACCTGAAGCATCAGACAGTAACTGTGCACTGAGAAGAAAAATTAGAAGGAAGTGGTAAAACATAAAAAAATAATGTCACTTAAGTAAACACTCTCCAGACAGCAGTATTCCATATGACCACAGAATTTTACAGGGGAGAACCTAACTGGGATTGAACCTTGTTTTTATTATTTATTTATTTATTTATTTATTTATAACATCTTGGCTCTGTGGTTAATTTGGTCCAACTGGCCCAGTTAACCCTCTTTGGTAACCTAAAACAAATATTTAATTCAGGACTTTATGATGATAATAAAAGGATTAATTGAAGATGATTAACTCTGAATTGTGGAATAAGAATTGTGTGGGTTATTTGATTGAGCCTGAATACCTAAATGTTTGTGAGGTTTTGAGCTAAATGTAGGATGTCTTTGGGTTTATTCTAAGGTTTCTTAGTTAATTCTTAAATTATACACTTAACTAAACGTTTTCAACCTTTTTATTTTTTCTTTTCTATTACAAATACTTGAAGCTGTACATTTTTCTCTATCCCTTTTGCTTTATCCCACAGTATTTCATATGTAGAACTTTAATTAACATTAGTAATTATTATTAAAATTTCTACCTTTATACTCTTTCCTTTTCTTCATAACTTATTTAGTTTTAATTTTCTAAACGTAAGGGCATTGTTAAATTTATCTTCCTATTACTGACTGCAGCCTTAATTGCATTGAGATCAGAGAATGTGGTCTGTATAATTTTTGCTCTTCAAAATTTAAGACTACTGTTTCAATTACCTACTGAATTTTGTGGGTCAGACTTTTAGACAGGGTTGTGTGAGTGAATATTTTGTTCCATGTGGCATCACTGGATGGACTGGCCTAGAGTGTCCAAGATGGTTTCATTACATGTCTGGGGTGTTGGCAAGGATGATTGGAAGATTGGGCTCAGCTGGGATGGTTGACTAGAGTGCTAACATGTGATCTCCCCAACTTGGTGGCCTCAGGGTAGCTGGACTTCTCATCTTGAGGCTCAGGGCTCCAAGAGCAAATACGGAGAAATTGGTGTGTCATTTTATAACTTAGCCTTTAAAGTCGCATAGTATGATTTCCATCAAACTCCATTGGCCAAAGCAGTTAGTTATAACTACTCCCAGATCAAGAAAATATGACATAGAACTCATACATCAATGGAAGATGTGCCTAAACATTTGTAGGCATGTTTTGAAACCAGTATACATTCTTCATGGTGTATTACATGGTCATTTTTTACAAATGTGTTTACACCTGACACATATGTACATCCTTTAATTGCTGGGTGAGCAAATTAATAAATGTTTATTAAGTCATACTTAATTAGAATTAAAATATTTTATATTTTTGTTTTTTCTTGGTCTTTTTAACCCACTAGTCTTTGAGAATAGAACACATTTGACAACTGGGTTTTATCAATTTTTGCTTAATGTAGTTTGAGATTATTTTAGTAGGTACATACAAGTTAATTATTATGGCATCCTGGTGAATTGGACCTTTTATCACAATGATGTGATCTTCTTAATCTAAATATTGCTTTAATTTTAAAGTCTAGTTTTTCTGATATTATTATAGATACTGAGCTTTGTTTTTATTAGAGTTTGTCAGGTAACTCTTATTCCATCTCTTTCAAAATTTCCATGGCTTTATATATAAGTTGTTCCCCTTCCTTTATTTTATTTTTTTTAGCATTTTTAAAAATTGAGGTATAGTTGATTTACAATATTGATGTTAGTTTCAGGTGTGCAGCAAAGTGATTCAGTTAGAACTGAAATATATATATATATTTATTTATTTTTTATTTTTCACATTCTTTCCCATTATAGGTTATTACAAGATGTTGAATATAGTTCCCTGGGGAATATAGTAAATCCTAGTTGTTTATCTACCCATTCCTTTACTTAAAATAAAATTTATTTATTTATTTATCTATTTTAATTTTTATTTTATGGTGGAGTATAGCTGATTAACAATGTTGTGTTAGTTTCATATGTACAGTGCAGTGATTCAGTTATACATATGCAGTATCTCTTCTTTTTCAAATTCTTTTCCCAGTTAGGTTATTACAGAATATTGAGCAGAGTTCCCTGTGCTATACAATAAGTCCTTGTTGGTAATATATTTTAAATATAGCAGTGTATGCATATCAATCATTCTATGTCCTTATGTTTTGCTTGCCTCTTATAAGAAGTAGATTTGTAAGCTAGATATATTTATTGTGGTTATTGATATATTTTGATTTACTTTCATCTTCTTATTTTTGTCTTTTTTGTCTCATTTTCTCTATACTCCTTTTTCTCCCTTCTTGAATTTTAAAAACTTGATTGCATTTTTGTTTTTCTAAGTTTACTTTTCTTCCTTTAGTGTTTAAAAGTTTTAGCCTCTATTTCTGCTCTTTTAATCATTGACATTTTGAAATTTTACCATGCATAGCATACTAAAGAAAGTCTGAAGTTCATAAATACCTTAACCATTCTTCCTGCACAGTATGAGTTTATTAATTCTCTTATCAGTTATGCCTATTTTGTATTTTACCATCCATTAAACATTTTTAATTTCAAAAATTAGATTTTTCATTCTAAATGTTCTCTTTTGTTCTCTCTAACCTGAGCATTTAAAAATTCACCATTGCTTGCTCATTCTTCTGATTCCACCTTTTATTTCTTTAAACCTTTCCTACATAATTGACTTAATACATTCTATACTGATAAGTGCAACATTTGAGAACCTTGGGTTTTCTAAATTTAAAGCTTGTTACTTCCGCAGATTACCTCTCATTCAGGTTTGTTATCTTGCATATTTGACAGAACTCTTTTGATTATGATCTCATTTGTGTTTGACCTTATTCTGCAAGAATCCTGAAGGTATAAATAGGAAATTTTTTCCCAAGAGAGGATTTGCATTTACTTCTATCAGAAGCTAAAGGTAGTACTAACCTTTAACTACTTGAGCTTCCTTTAAGACTTCAGAATTTAAGGCATAAGTCTTTGGATTAGCAGCCCCTCTGGTTGCTGGGCCAACACTCAGTCTTCAAATAGCAGGCCTGGCATGAGTATTGCCTTCGGCAAATCTTTCTCTTTCACTTAATATTCACCACTCCACATCAGAATTCACATTTCAAATTTTATTTTTAGCTTATTTTTACTGCTGGAGCTGTAGGAAAGGATTGGAGGTTTCCATTACCTTTCTTAAGCCCAGCAATATATTAAAAAGTATTTCCTTTCCAAGCCACCCTAGGATCTAGTTGGTATGTAGGGAGGGCCTTTAAGTATCTGGTCCAAATTAAGAAGAATTGCCCAGATTTTCAGAAACAATAACTCTATGTTATTAAACTTTGTCTTGGATAAACAGCTTGAGGCTCCACTCCTTTATACCACTTATTTCAAAGAAGTTATGTGTACTGCCTTCCGCTGTTTATGGCAGGGCTTGAAAACTGAGAGAGCCCATTGCTTGAGACCATTAGTTTGAGAGACTTTGGCTTCTCTAGGGAAATATATTGGCTAGTCTTTCAAAGAGTATCTGAAAAAGTCAACCAGGAGTGTGCTAAAAGAGCTGGGCATTTTTCCTGCCTATAAGTCTCCAGTTTAAAAAGAGTTTAATTAAGGACAACAGAGCTTGAGAAAAGCCTGTTTTCAGGTGTGCAGATGGTGTGCCACCAAAGACAATCAAGAGAATTATGAGAATGATGAGCAGACTCAGACAGGATCTGAGTTTGTGTGCTCTGATGGACATGTAGTTGTTAAAAGCACATGCACAAGAAATAGTCTTCTTTGACAGTACAGGTAGGGGCTTCAGAAGATGGAGGTTAAGATTTCCAGTAGGTAGCAAAAAATACCAATTCGTTAAGAACCAATAGGGTTTATATTTGTTAAATTTTTCTCTTTTGGCTCTAACAGAATTAGGCCTATACCTGCTTTATTTGCAGCCTGAATTTGAAAGCTTTTTTTCTTCTTTTTTTTTAATGGAATGATGATTATACAACCTGGACTTGATGAGAAAACTATGTGCAGAAAATAATGCAGTTATTTATCCCAGATATAAGCAAATGGTCAATTTCCAGGTGTGTTGAAAAAACTAATGTGAATGATTATTCTACAGCAAGTCACATTCCATTAAAACAAAAGCATTAACAATAAAAATCTGTATAATGAAATATATTAGAAAGTTTCAGCTGATATGAGACTTATTTCAAAAAATTATTTATATAATTAGGTTCTAATACAGAAAAGTCTTAGCTGTCCGTTGAAAACTTTATTCCTTTATTTGTCAAATATGTATTGAATGCTTATGTGCCAGGCACTGTTATAGGAATTGGGACTATAGCTTTGTGCATATCAGGCAAAATTTCCTCTTTCAGAGCTTACATTGTAATGGCAGGAGACAGACAATAAACATGTATGTATGTATATATATACATACATATATATTATATCCAGTACTGAGGAGAGCTGTAGAGGAAAATAAAGCAGAATAACGAGAATGAGGAGTGTTTGGAAGTATGTGAATGTGTGTGTGTGTGTGTGTGTACACATGTGTGTGTGTGAGCATGTTCATGTTTACTTTTTAGATAAGTTTGTCTGGCAAAGCCTCTCTTGATAAGGTGACATTGGATCAGAGATCTAATTCTGAGCGAAGAGAGCCTTGTAGATATCTGGAGTAAGAATATTACAGGCTGGAGAATCAGCAAGTATGTATTACCTAAAGTAGGGGCATGCTGGATTCATTCAAAGAACAGCTGGAGTACAGACTAAGTGTGAGGTAGTCGGGG
This sequence comes from Neophocaena asiaeorientalis asiaeorientalis, assembly GCF_003031525.2. NCBI lineage: Eukaryota > Metazoa > Chordata > Mammalia > Artiodactyla > Phocoenidae > Neophocaena > Neophocaena asiaeorientalis. The sequence goes on from NW_020175410.1 coordinate 6,232,952, forward strand.
CCATTTTTTCCATGATATTAACGTGATTTTTCTAGAAATTCTAAGCAATAACAGCGATTACACTCCCTAGAGATTAAAAACATATATTTTGTAGGTTGTGATCATTTCCTGATTATTGATTGATCAGTATCTATCTAGCGAATAGCACTATACTAAGAGTTTTAAGACTTAGTCCCTGTTCATAAAGTTCACAGTGTAATTCTGGAGACAACTTTTTGGTCTGCTCATTCTTCCTTTGAACCACATTCCTTTTCTTTTCTAAAATGATCCCACTTGGACTATATGGTTTTTCTTAGGCTGACCAACATCACCATCTTCCCAGTCATCGGTCTTGACAGGTGGATACCTTTATGACTAGAGGCTTTCCTTCCTTCTGTCTCTTTTATAACATCTCTTAATGTTAAGGGAAACTTCTAGATGCTCCTCCAGTTCTCCATGGCTTGCAGAATAATTAGGAATCTACTTCAGTTTTATTTGTCTAAATGTTCCCTTTTATCATCTTGATATAAAAGTCCCCTGTGGGTTCTATCATATAGAACCCTGGTTCCCAAGAATTCTGACCCCCAGAAATTACTGTTAGAGGCTAGGGAGCAGGGACATTTCTCCAGCAATTCATTTTTCCTCTTTCAGATCCTCTTTCTCCCCTGATCAAACTCTGGGAGTGGGTTAGCATGAACTTTGCTTTTTTCTTTCTTTCTTTTTAAAATTAAGACTTTATTCTTTTAGAGCAGTTTTAGTTTCACAGCAAAATTGAGGGGAAGGTACAGAGATTTCCCATACATCCCCACCCATGCATAGCCTCCCCTATTGCTAATATACTTCACCAGAGAGATACATTTGTTACAACCGATGACCCTATATTAACACATTTATTTTTTTCTACTCCGTTGTGTACTAAACTTTATAACCCTTTTCCTTCAGAAATTTGAGTTTGACATCCCAAGGGAAAGTTTTAGAATATAAGCCTTATTCTTTCTCCAAAAGTGTAGCTTTTAAGATTAAAAACCTTTAGCTTTCGAAAATATTGTTTCTTTTGTGAATTTCAAAAGTCTACTTAGAAACCAAGAGCCAACAAATTGGTTTTCTGGTTTTTACTATATAGGTCCTTTCCTGAAGCAATAAGCTTGGAATGCCTTGATCTCAAGGGCAAGTGTTTTTTTTTTTTTTTTGGCTGTGTTGGGTCTTCCTTGCTGTGTGCGGGCTTTTCTCTAGTTGCAGCAAGCAGGGGCTACTCTTCGTTGTTGCGGAGCAGGGCTCTAGGCGCACAGGCTTCGGTAATTGTAGCACGCGGGCTCAGTAGTTGTGGCTCGTGGGCTCTAGAGTGCAGGCTCAGTAGTTGTGGCACACAGGCTTAGTTGCTCCGCGGCATGTGGGATCTTCCCAGACTGGGGATCGAACACGTGTCTCCTGCATTGGCAGGCGGATTCTTAACCACTGCACCACCAGGAAAGCCCAAGGGCAAGTTTTAATTGGGAAGAAAGAACTTATTTGTTAGTGCATTTAAATCTTATCCCACTATAGGATAAATTAAATGAATAGTTGAATTACATATCTGATGTGATCAATGAGAACTGTTTTCATAAATGCTATACAAATTACCTCCATTTAGAATAGATATCCCTTCAGATCTCTATCTCTGGCACTTCTGGATCCCAAGTTCAACAAATTCTTGTATTTCTTCTCTGTATATGCTACTGCAAGAGAAGAATAAAGATGACTACGAAGAGCTGCTCGAGGGCAGAGTATCTACACTGATTATATGGAATTCTTCTTAAGAATATTTATCTTGTTTATATGTATGTATTTATGTCAGTATTGACTTATAGATATTTATTTTATACTTTGAGTAATAATGTAATACTAATGAATTTATTTTGTTGATTAAATTGAGCACTTTCTTACTCTCTGGAACTATAAGATGCACAAAGTTCATCTTGTATATTTCCTGCTCCACTTCTAGAATCAGCATTTTCTCCAAGGATCTTTGTTCCTTTATAGGAGAATGGTATTAGAAACCAGAATCTGGGTGCCAGGTGTGCCCATTGCTATTGGAGTGTTGTTTCTTTTAGGCCCTCTCAGATGATAGAGTAAAAAATATATGTGTTTATATTAATACATGTATGTACACATATCTATAAATATTTCTGTATGTAAACACCTGTATCTATATTAAGCAAGATCAGAGTCCTACTGATGTCTTCAACTCTATTTTATGACCACATGGGTCATTCTCGCCTCTTAGTCTTGCTTGTTTATAAACTCACATTCCAACAGTGAGAAACCTTACTTAATTGTTCCATTCCAGTTTACATGTATAATAGTATCAGAATTGTTAACCCATAATCACATCAGAAAGAACATTATCAACTGACTATGGTACTTTTATGTAGTTCCTTTTGTTTTAGTCTTACAGACTGTATTCCTTTCCAGTTACTTAGATCAGCACCTTTTCCCTATCCTCTTCAGTGAGATTGTTTTATACATTTTTTTTTTTTTTTTTTTTTTCCTTGTGCGGTACGCGGGCCTCTCGCTGTTGTGGCCTCTCCCGTTGCGGAGCACAGGCTCCGGACGCGCAGGCCCAGTGGCCATGGCTCACGGTACCAACCGCTCCGCCGCATGTGGGATCTTCCCGGACCGGGGCACGAACCCATGTCCCCTGCATCGGCAGGCGGACTCTCAACCACTGTGCCACCAGGGAAGCCCTGTTTTATACATTTTTAATACAGGTAGATTCTCTTATCACAGTGTACATTCCTTCCTGAGATACCCTGATTTCCTAAATGATTGTTTAAAACTATTTGCATACATAAAGGTTCACTCTTTGTGCTATAAAGTTCTATGGGTTTTGATAAATGCATAATATCTTGCATCCATCATTACAGTATCATACAGAATAATTCTACTGCCCTAAACCCCCCTGTGCTTTACCTATTCCTTTCAGGAACTAGTCATTATGTCCATAGTCACTTTATTTTTTCCTGCCTTCGCTCTCCATTCCCATGTACTTTTTAACGGCATGTATCTTTAAATCCTTTCTAGAGATTCCCCTCTTCTCCTCTGTACTTGCTGCCCTAAATTGCTCTATGGATAACTCATCTGCCTGGTGATTAGCAGGATGTAGAGATCAAACCCTGTTTCACTGTGGTGTCAAAATGGACTAGAAAAGGAGAACACATCGTACTTGTTTAGCACTTTTCATTTAGCACCTCAGAACCCTTTACCAATTAAACAAACCTCCAAAGATGAGTCAATGAAATTTGTATAGATGGTTATGTTGAGAAAGAAAACCTTTCCCAAGGTCACAGCAAACTGTCCAAATCATAACCACAGGAAGAGTATTTCATTTCCTTGTGCCATCTACTCAGACAAGGTTGCCTCCTCAATAATGAACGAAGAAAAAGAAAATCATATTTCCCATCTTCCCCCTTCCTTACTCCTGGGACTCAGGTACATTTGGGAAGCAAGAATCTTGGATAGCAACTAGCTACATTTGGGAGTCTTTCAATGGCAAAGTTTTAATCCAATCTTGCTTCTGGTATTTAGGAAACCAGACATATAATCCCTGTCACTGTAGGGGATCCAAGCATTCACATGCTTTTCTCGCCAATGCTGTCTGCCTATTTTTGCCCAGAGACATAATAACTATTTTAGGTAACTTCATACTGTGACAGGACTTGTGTTATGTAAATGAAATGAAGTTGTTTTAGGCTAAATTAACAGATGATTTTTATGGCAAGACAATTTAGGGGAGAATGTCTCAGCAATTTTGGCAGAATTTAAAACTTCCTTTACAGTATTGACTTTAGCACCCACTTGAGAAGCTATTTTTTCCCTCTTTCTTAATCAGTCTAATACTTAGTTATTTACACAGTGCTAATTATCTGAGCAAAGTGTGATTCTGCTGATTTGAAACTTCCTTTCAAGGAGAATTAGTTTGGCTAAGTTATGACAAGTATTTGCTTTGACACATTTTAAAGGTACTTTCTAATACATAGAAGGTAAAACTATGAGATATATCCTACATAATGGGAAATATAATGAATATTTTATTAACTTATAAAACATGTTTTAATAGCATTAGATTTCTCATAGAAAGTTAAAAATCATGAAACTTTTATATTCTAGAAACATAAAATTTCTTAGAAGTATTGTCCTTACACCGATTAGGTACATATAGTGTTCTTTTTAAAAGAAGTGGAATGTGAAATTCACTATGTCAAAAAAACTGCTTTAATCTACTTTTAAACATCTACCTCCAAATATTTTTCTGATTTCCTGACTGTTACTAACAGCAGGATTCTCCCAGGAACCAGGCTTAAGAGCTCAGTATCAACTTTGACTTATAATCTACCTCTTTCATCCTATCATATGCCATTTTCTGTAGATTTTACCTCATTGTTTCTTGAATCTCATTTTTATCATTACTGCCACTCCTCTAACTATTTCTCTCTATGGTTTTTATTTAGGGTACTGTGGAACTATGAAACCTGCTCTTCTGATTCCTTTTTCTCCCTGTCCTCGTGTATCTTCCATAATGCTGACAAATGGGTCCATGTCAAGCATTGTTTAATTATAATATCTGCTTCCTCTGTTGATTGTTTTCCCCATTGCTACTGAATTAAATATATATATGACTCCAGGAAAACAGAGCTATTTGCAGTTCCATGACCTTGCCCCTCCCTGACTCTACTCCAACTTTCTTACCTCTCTCCACTCCAATGTTAACTAGAATGTGTTTGGTAGCAGCAAGTCCAGTGAGATACTCTAAATTTTGGGAGGGCATTGTCCCACATTACATAAGTTCAGGAAGGGTGCATACTGTGTGTCCTTCTTGGAAGACAATGCATATTCACAAATGAAAGGCTGCAATGGCCTGCAATAAAGAAAATTGTTCAGTTTTGACTAGCTTTCCCAAACTTATTGGACCATAGAATGCTTTTCAGTGCAAACAGTTCCTTAAAAGGTCAAATGCTTTTATTCAGCCTGTTCCTTCTGTCTGGCATGTATTAATCCTCACTGCTTCTATGTGCAACGGACAAAATCGGCTCACTTCTTCAAAGTTACAAACCAATACCAATGCCACCTCTTCCACAAATCTTTTTTGAATCACTGTCAAACATAGGTCTCCTTTTTGAAATTTTTGTAGCACTTATTTGGGTACCTTTCTTATGGCACATACCTTACTCTGACTTTTGTTCAGTTATTTGTATTATTGGTTTTAACAACCTGACCAAACTGTAAACTCCTGCAAATAATGGTGATGTCTTATTTTTCTCAATATCATTTCCAGGGACCAATACTATTTCTTGTACATAATGAGTTCAATAAATAGTTATTGTATTGTAATATTAGCAACATGCCTTTCTATAACTTTTGAAACACATTATCTGATTTGATTATCACTCTGTGAACTGGGTGGGGATTATCGCCCTCATATTTGAGGGCTGAAGCCAATACAATTTCTTGTCCTTGTGTTAAAAAATACTGGATACAGGCATACTTTACTTTCCCAGTATTGAGAACAAGTGAAACATAACTTAGCTGTTTATTCCAGGGTATGCTTAATGTAAGAAGATAAAACTGTGAACCAACTAAAACAGTATATTTTTATCAAGACTTATCAGTTGGCTCATCAAGAATACCTTCAAGACTTTCACCTCAGTGGGCCAACCAATCCAAAAGTATTATGTCTTAGATTCTGCCCCTCTCAATTCTTGAAAGACGTTCTCTAAAACTGCCCAGACCTTAAAAACCCTATAAATGTTCTCTCTTCTCCAACTTCTCAGATCTGGGACATTTTGTTGTGGTCTCTTCTACTGCAGTTAAATCTAATAAAGTTAGCTTTGCTTTACCAATAGGTTTTACTGCTGGTCTTCTGGAGGAATGAGTAGTTGAAACTTATAAATGAAAGACTTGATGCATAGAGGATTAAGAATTTACCCAAGTTGCAGAGCTAGGAAATGGCAGAGCTAGGATGAATAGCCAAGCCTTTGAAATTTTTATCTGCAAACTTTCCTCCTATCTCTCCTCTGTATTATGTTATTTCTCTGGAACAGTTATAAACTTCAGGTAGCTGTAAAAAGTGGTGTGAAATTAATTTGTCCATAGCCTCTCCTTCAAATAAGTATGCTTCATTCATTCATACAAACAAACAAACAGTATTTTGAGTCCCTACAATATACCAGGCATTGGGAATATATCCATGACAAAACAAAACAAAGTTTCTGCTTTCAAAAATGTCACATTCTAGTTGGGGTGAGGTGGGGAGCAAAGACAGTAAGTAAATAAATAAGTAATAGTTAAAGTAGAAAAAGTGATAGAGGGATTGCAATTTTATACAGGGTTGTCAGAGAAAGCCCACCTGAGAGGTGACATGAGATAATATCTCAAGGAAGTGAGTAAGGGAGCTAGTCAGATATCTGTGGGAAAACTCTTACAGGTGCTCATTGGATAAAGCCTAAACTTAAGAGACCATGACATTTATGTTTAAAGAAAACTACAGTGATTGAGCAATCATTTTGTTGAATAAAATATTTGTGGATTTAGTCAATGCTTAAGTGGTTTAAGGCTATGTCAGTTGTATTTGCCACTTTATATTCTGGTGCTGATTTGATTATAAACAATGTCCTCTGTTTGCTCTTGCATATCTAAGTCATCTTAATTCCTGATGGGTGATGGGTGACACTCTCCTCTGATTCATTTTCTTCAATAGTCCTATGTAAATTTCTTGTGTTATACAAAGTGCTTAAAAATCCTCTTTCCTTCTGAAAGACTGAGGAATCATAGTACTTATTCCCAAAGCCATCAAGGCCAACTGGAGGGAGAAAAACTAAATAGTATGTATTTAGCCATTCATTTGGTATATTTTGAAATGACTCCTTTTAGATGATTGACTACAGAGAAATTGCAGTCACTGTGGAAAGACTAAGTCCTGATAGTAAACTCTTTAAACTCTGTATCATCCAACCAAAACATATCCTTTGCTTTAAGAGTAATTTCTCCCAATGTTTCTGAAGGATTTTAATGAGACGACACATGGAAGTCCTTTGCCAAAAATATTTTTATTGCACAAAGATGAAAAATGCTGAAAGCCAAGGTAGTAGCCTTCACTTCTTAATCATGAAAAATACTGCTTGTTTGAAACCTGGCCCTAAGCCATTTAGCCCAAACTGTGGTTTTTGTTTTTGTTTTTGTTCTTATCTTAGAGCCTTCAGGGCTCCCACTGTACACTCTAGTCTCCCTAGCAAGTTGCACAAAACCTCCTGGTCCTGGCCCTCTCCAGCATTGCCTCTGTCACTCCACCTAACAACATTTCCTTCCCAGCAAACTTCAAACAAGTGTTTAGAGTTGTCTGTTCACTCTGTGTGACCCCTCATCTCTCTTCCTTTACTCCTCTCTCCCCTTGCTGTGGAATTCACCCTTCCGGGCTCCACTTTTATGTTGGGATTCTTCAAGCTTTCACTAGATGCTCCTCTCTGTTCTCACTGTGTACTCTCTCCCTTAGAGATCTCATCTATCTTGTGTGATTTCAATGATCATCTCTCTGTAGATGACAGTCAGACTTACATCTACATCTCAGTTTATCTTCTTGGCTCTAGACATATGTATCTAGTGCTTATCTGGGTGTCCCAAAGGCACTTTAACATTCAAACTCAACTATCCAGCACCAAATCAATTATTTTTAATCCAAACATATTCTTTCTGGAGTCTTCCTGAGTTCCTTTAATGTCAATATTATTCAACTGGTCGTATAAGATATAAAATCCTTGATTGATTGAGAATCGATTCATTTATTCATTCAGTGATTATCATGTACCAGACACAGTTTTTAGGCCTTTGAACTACAGCATTATATACAACAGAGTCTGTCCTCATGAAGTTGAAGTTTATTTGGAAGAGGTGAGAACTAATAAATAAATATGTAGCATGCTAAATAGTGGTAAGTGCTAAGGAGAAAAAATAAAGTAGGGTAAAGGAAATATGGAGCCTCATGAGTAAGAGGCTTTTTGGTCAGTACAAAGGCTCTTAGGTGGGACTGAAGAACGTCATGCAGATCAGTGTGGTCATAGTGGAGTAATTGATGGAGTAAGTAGTTAAGTACTGAGATGGAGCATGGGGCAGGAGCGTATGCAGCTTTTGAGGCCATTGTAAGGGCCTTGGCTTGCGCTCTGAGTGGAGTGCTCTGAATATCAAACCATTGGAGGGTTTTGGACAGATAAGGTGATTTAACTTACAACTTAATGTAGTCATTCTGGCTGCTGTATTGAAAAGTAACTTTAAAGAGGGTGAGTAGAATCAGTGAGACCAGTAGTTAGACTAATGAGATACATAGGATGAAAGAGAACCACCTTAGACTAAGATTTAGACTGAGACTAAGGTATTAATGGAAATGGTGAGAAGCTGTAAGATTCTAGATGTCATTTGAAGGTAGAACTGAAAATTTGCTGATAGAGTTGGCTGTAGGTATAAGGGAAAGAAATAAGTAAAACTCCCAGTTATTTTTCCTAAGCATCTGGAAGGATGGAATTGTTATTTGCTGAAATAGGAAAGACTCCGGGAAGATAAGTTAGCTGGGGAAAAATCAGAATTTTAGACGTGAAAAAGTCAAGTGGATGCCTAGTAATACTACATAATATTTACTGAATGTTACAGTATGCTGGACACTGTTTTAAGCACTTTACATATTTATTCACTCATTGAGTCTTCACAGTATCCCTGTGAGCTCAAAAATTTTAGCTCCATTTTACAGATGAAGAGATTGAGGCACAGAGTATTAACTTGCTCAATGCCATATTATTAGTAAGTGGCAGAGTGGGGTCTTGAATCCAAGAAACTTGCCTCTGGAGCGTGTGATTTTTACCCACTACACTATACCACATCTAAAATGACACGGATTTTAGTTGAAGTATGGTGATACCTGAAAGCGTACATTATAGTGGTATTAAAACCATGAGCAAGATAAGATCACTTGAACAGTGAGATTAGATATAGGAGAAGATACCTATGAACTGGGCCCTAGAATCCTCCGCTGTTTGAGCTTAGAAAGATGAGGATGGCCCAGCAATTAAAACTGAGAGTCATAGCCGTAAAGTAGGAGGAGATGCCTAAGAGAGAATGGTGTCCTGGGAGCCAAGTAAACAGAGTGATCAAGAAGGAAGGAAGTGATCAACTACCCCAAATTCTGCTGATAGGTTAATTACGGAGAAGGTTCTGCTGACATCTTGATTTTAGCTAGTGTGACCCATTTTACATTGAATTGTGAAGATATTATAAGATAATAAACATGTATTGTTTTAAACCACCATGTTTGTGGTAATTTGTTACAGCAGCAACAGGAAACTAATATTAGTGGAAGAAATGAGTTGGAAATGTTAGGAGGTGATGACCAGAGAGTGAGATGCTTAAAACTGAGATTATGAAGGGAGGACAGTGGTAGTTGAGGTGGCATAGATGAGAAGATCACTGGAGAAGAGAGTCAAGGGAATGAATGGCCAGGGTATTGGAAGTGTCATCTATGTGGACAGCGAAATCAAAGGGATAGTGTTAAAGACAGATGTTGAGCCAAGCACACTGTGCTTGCCCCTCTCCAAACCATTCTCCATGCCCTTTGAAATCCAAGTCCTATCACATCTTTCTCTTGCTTAAAATTCTTTAATATCTTGTCTTTGATCTTAGAATAAAACTCAAAATCTATAATATGGTCATTATAAGTATCTTCATTTTTATGTATCCTCTTCATTATAATATCTTATTTTTTTATTTTATGTAGGTTCAAATACTCTGACTTTAGTGAAGCCTTCCCTAACCTCTTAGACTAGATTAGATTTTTGTTACGTTTTTCAGAGCAACTTACTTTTTCTTTCAAAGGATTTCATACATTTTAAAATTCACGTATCTTTCACATTTTGTGCATATGTGTGTATGCACATGCATGTGTACGATTGTTTGATTAACTTTCCCGGTAAATTATAAACTCATTAAGGGCAGGCGCATTGTCAGTCTGTTTGATATTGAAGTCTTTCTCTTGAAGCTACAGTGAGAAACATTCTTTAGTTGAAGCTTCATCTATTTAAGAGTAATAAGAACAAGAGGTAAATTTAAAATTGCCTCTGTAGTAATTTTGCTATAAAGAAATCAAACATTTGATTGTGTAGCCCTCACATTTCATTTAAATCTAAAATGGTGTTTTTATGACTAATAGTTTATTTTCTGCTATATTTATGCCATACCAGTTTGAGTTACAACTCTAGGGAAGTGTACTTGCTCAGGACACCTGAACTTTACTCCCAGAGAGCTGTTTTTAGGTCTAGATAGGAGTAGCAGGAAACATTGGCAAGCCCATTGTCTTCACACCATGTCAGGGTCTTCAATATCAGCGTTATCAATAACAAAAGTGTAAAATGGCAAAGGAAAAAATTGAGGGAAAAGGAATCTAGTGATAAGAAGACTTAAATCTTCTTATCAGAATGGCCATCATCAAAAAATCTACAAACAATAAATGCTGGAGAGGGTGTGGAGAAAAGGGAACCCTCTTGCATTGTTGATGGGAATGTAAATTGATACAGCCACTATGGAGAACAGTATGGAGGTTCCTTAAAAAACTGAAAATAGAATTACCATATGACCCAGCAATCCCAGTACTGGGATTTTCTCAGTACCTGAGAAAACCATAATTCAAAAAGAGTCATGTACCACAATGTTTTTTGCAGCTCCATTTACAATAGCCAGGACATGGAAGCAACCTAAGTGTCCATCGACAGATGAATGGATAAAGAAGATGTGGCACACATATACAATGGAATATTACTCAGCCACAAAAAGAAACGAAGTTGAGTTATTTGTAGTTAGGTGGATGGACCTAGAGACTGTCATGCAGAGTGAAGTAAGTCAGAAAGAGAAAAGCATATACCGTATGCTAACACATATATATGGAATCTAGAAAAAAAAAGGTTCTGAAGAAAAAACAAAAGAAGACTTATATCACATATAACTGAATGCAATGTGAAGATCTTGTTTGGGTCCTGATTCAAATAAACTGTCTATAAAAATCATAGTAAGACAATGAGAGAATTTGAACACTGATTGAATGTTTAATGATATTATATGAGTTATCTATGGCCATGTAAAAAATTACCCCAGGATTTAGTGGCTTAAAATAACAAACATTTATTATCATGATTTCTGTGGGTCAGGAATCTGAACATGGCTTATCTAGGTGCCTCCACTTCAAGGTCTCTCATAGGCTACAGACAAGGTGTTCTCTGGGGCTTCAGTTGTTTCAAGGCTTGACTAGGAAGAATCTGCTTCCAAGTTCTTTCATGTTGCTGTCGGCAGGCCTCAGGTCCAGTCTGGCTGATGGCCAGAGTCATCAGTTCCTTGCTGCACAGTTCTGTCCGTAGGACTATTCACAACAAGGGAACTTACTTTCTACAGATTAGGGCTCAGAAAGAGATAGACAAAGTGAGAGAGAGAGAAAAAGAGAGAGAGAGAGTTGAGAGATGGTAAGAGAGAGAGAAAAACATTTGCAAGATGAAATCTCCAGTGTCTTTGTATCTCAGCGTGAGGTTCCATCAGTTTTGCCATATTCTATTCATCAGTACGTTCAACTCACACCAACAAAGGCTTGCATACCAGGAGATGAGCATCATTGGGGTCATCTTAGAAGACTCCCTACCACAGATATTAAGGAATTATTATTAATTTTTTTTATGTATGGTAAAGGTATTATGGTTTGTTGTAAATATTTCTTATATTTTATTGATATATACTTAAATATTTATGGATGAAATGATATTAAGTCTGTGACTTGCTTCAAAATAATCCAGTCAGGAGTAGGAAAGTGGATGGAGGTATATAAATGAAACAGATGAGTCCAAGAATCGATGAATGTTGAAGCTGGATGATCGGGTATGGAAGTTTATTATATTATTACCTTTAATTTTGTGCTTGTTTATAGATTAGGAATTTTTTTTTTTTTTTTTTTTTTTTTTTTTTACAGGCTCCGGACGCGCAGGCTCAGCGGCCATGGCTCACAGGCCCAGCCACTCCGCGACATAAGGGGTCCTCCCGGTCCAGGGCACGAACCTGTGTCCCCTGCATCGGCAGGCAGACTTTCAACCACTGCGCCAACAGGGAAGCCCTTAGGAAATTTTTTTTAAATAAAAATATTTTGGTATGCATCTACCTGATTCCTGTGTTTATCACATAATAGGTCTTATATGGGTCAAAGAAAAATAAATTTATTTAATGTGTCCTTTAAACCCCAATAGTAATAAAGTAAACATGGCATCCTTTTATAATTGATATTCACGTGAAATTGCTTTATAGCTCTTCAGTCAATGCTGAGTCCAGAAATTTCTGATATTTCAACCAATTCACATTGGAGTATAATCTGTTTTAATAAAATTTCTACAACTGTCATAGCAACTTGAGATGACTACCCTCTATTAAAAGCCCCCTGAGGTTGAATACTCAGGGTGATGTCATCTGAGAAGAAAATGCACCAAATGGTGGTATAATTATTCCCCAGGCCCACTCCAAAGTAATTATAAAGCCCTGGTCTATTAAATTTAAATACTAGCACTAAAATGTGTCTGTATCCTTTAGTCTAAAGAAGTTGAGCGATAACATGTAAAGAATGCTTATTTTAAAAGCATTTATATGGTCAGGGTGGAAACAGAACCATATATTTTTATTCTTCAATTCACTTTAGTTAGTAGATAGTGAGGATGCAGTGTTTTTTTTTTTATTCCTTTGTTTTCCACCAGAATATATAAAGTGACCTTTTTCATAACCCAGAGGCACTAATACCAGAAATATTAGATTAATACATGAAAATAAATATAAGGCATAAAAAATATGAAACATGGTATCTGCTCTCAAGATATATTAAAATTTGGCTAAGAATATAACATTCATAAAAAGAGAAAGGGCAAAATAAGTTCAAACAGAATTGCCAAATAGGAGGTAGAAATAGCAAATGACACCGAGTTTGGGAGGAAGGAAGAAATTATGAGTTGGACTGTCAAGGGAGGGTTTCCTTGAGGATGCAGGACTTGTGAGAGTAACATTCAGAAATCTGAAGAGAGTTAGAAAAAAGTCTAAATGTCTCTTCTACTTTGTGTTCTGCCACTTCATTCTGGGGTACGTGTGCATGTGTGTAGAAGAAGGATTTTTCTTAAGATGCTAAACATTCGCCATTTTAATTGAAAAGAGCAAGCGGTGACATACAAGACTGTCTTATTTTTTTACTTAAACCCTCCACAAAGTACTTAAACCTTTCCTCTGAATAATTCTTTTTTTTTTTTTTTTTTTGCGGTACGCGGGCCTCTCACTGTCGTGGCCTCTCCCATTGCGGAGCACAGGCTCCGGACGCGCAGGCTCAGCGGCCATGTCTCACGGGCCCAGCCGCACCGCGGCATGTGGGATCCTCCCGGACCGGGGCCCCCTGCATCGGCAGGCGGACTCTCAACCACTGCGCCACCAGGGAAGCCCTGAATAATTCTTTTACATGAAATTTCCACCTAACTAGGCACATTAACTCACTGCATACTTGCTTCTATCTCTTTGAACAGACATTGTCAAGGAATACGTGTCATGTTTTGCATCACAATTTTGGAATTTAGTTGCCTTTATGATTCCTCAAATTCTCTGTGAAGATTTCCCTTATTTCTCAACCAATGGGAATAACTTTTCTACAGTCTTTCATTGAACTCCTTGCCTCTGTCAAACATTTATGTGGCAGCATATTCAATATTTTGAGTCTGTGTCCTTTTGCTATGACTATTTTTGAAAGCTCCTTGGGTCAAGTGTAAGCTCACTGGAAGCCTGGGCCATGTCTCTTACCTTTTGTGTCCCCAAAAGACCTTGCAAATAATTGATTCTTAGTACACGCATGTTGAGGGAATCATGAAATAAAATGATTTGCAAAGGTTTGAGATTTACTGACTGAGTTTTATTCTGCTGCTGAGTGTGTTCATGTGTAACCTGCTCAGTGATGTGTATTGAACTTTTTGTATGGACTCTGTTCAGTTTCTCGGGGAGGATGCATTAGTCATTAGCTCATTTACTTGAAGAGCTATTTCCTAAGAAGCCTCACAGGCTTTTAGGAACAACATACAATTGAAACATTTTTAGGCTTCTCTTTTCCCTCATTACTTTACAGGTACTTATTGCTGTGTCTCAGTCTAATCATGGTGATGCTGTCTTTTGAGATGACGTGAGAATGAATAATCCGAGGTGTATGAGTGAAAATGGTGCAGTCCAGTGGACAGAGGTGATGCTAGAAGCATGTTATCAAATTGACCTTTAAGTGTTCTTACAGAATCTTATGAAGTGCAATCAATTGAGATAATTTAGTAATAAGTTAAGTCCATATGAATAGTTTGTTATTTCTTTTTTAAAAGATTACTATTTGGAGAGCATATGCTGATATAGCATTTCTACATCGACTTTATAATATACTTGACATTATTTCTGATCATTTTTCTTATAAGAAGACATTAAAGCATGCTCAGTGGACAAGAAGAAAGTTGTCAGGCAGTTACTGAGATTCTGAATAGAAAAAAAAAAAGCAAAGCAACAACAAAAGACAAAACTAAACAAAATGATAACAACAATGAAGCAAAAACCAACCGGAAAATAGAAAGATGTATAAAATGAAAATAATATAGATTATTAAGATTAATTTTAAAAAATTACTATATCCTAGAAGGAATTTTTGTTAACAAAGCTCAGAGAGACCACTGCGAGGTAATACAGGAAGAGGGTAGCTTTCTATCTATTCCTACTACAAACTGTTGCTTCTAAGATGCTGAATCAATTTATTAACTAGAAATAAAGCTATCCTCTGACTATAAACAAGTTAGTTTCTTAGGAATGTAGAGCAGTTTTATTGCTTTCTGGCTATTCGTTCATACCTGTCCTTGTAATGCAGTTTGTCCATAGGTGAGAGGTGATATAGTCCTACCATGTTGAAAAATCAGTTGTAAGCAAAAGTGGGAACTGGAAGTGCCACAGCAAGCATACTGAGAGCTGTGGCTTTTATACTTATGCTGGCAAGATAGGTAACATTTATCTAGAATTTATAATGAGCCAGGCAGTCTGCTAAACACTTCACAACTATTCTATTTAATTCTCATAACACTGTAAGAAAGATAGTCTCATATCTATCTTACAAATGATGGGAATGAGTTTCAGAGATTAAATCATATGCTCACGATTGCACAGCCTGAAAATGGTAGAATTTGTAGCCCCCACTTCTGCCCAATTTCAATGTTGCTATTCCTAATTACTTTTAGAATAGTTCAGATGTTTAAGGCATAAGTTCATCTCTATAGAGCCAGATAATTATGTACTCGAAGCAGGAGGTAAAAGACTGTTAAAGATACTGGAAATTTGTCCAGAGACTCTGAGAAGAACTGTCCTAGAATATTCTAACAGCAATCAGGTTTGCGATGAGGTGCACCTAGGAAAATCTACCCACATGTTTATGGGCAAAAGTCAGTGTCTGAATACACAGCTATTTCTTCAGAAATAAGTAAACAAAGAACAAAACAAAGTAAATTAGAGGGAAACATTGAGCTTAAGCTGTTTGGAGAAATAGAGAAGCTTTACTCTTACCACTTGGCTTATGGTTATAAGAGTCTTGGAGAATGGCCAGAAGCTTCCATATGGTTGGAAGAACTTCAAGGAGAAGCCTTTTTAGGCTAAGGCACTGAAGCAACCCGCTGAGAAGACCTGAACTGGTTGTCCATTGCCATTCTTGACGATGAGCCTCTCATTGAGTAATCACTCAAGGAATCTGTGCAGCCTGGTCAGGTGGTCACCCATCTTCTTGAAAATGTCCACATCCTCACACATCTAGGAAGTGACTTCCCAGGAATTCACACAGAAGAGTTTATACAAGCATAGCAAAGCATGATTCAGATTCTTCTCAAAGACCATGGAGGCTTCTATGGCACCCACGTTATCCCTGTCACCATGAGATGGCATACGAATCTCTTAGAAGGTGGCGCAGCATCCATGCATATTTTGGAGATCCAGGAAACACTGTAACTTCACTTTTTCTTGCTCAGAAGTGTCCCCAGCACTCCAGGCATGAGGTTGAACTATAATAGAAGCTTAGGGAGAAAAAGATGTAGGAGGCCCTCAGGCTTTCAGGCAAGCATGTTGCATGAGAGTTTCACTCCCAGGTGAATCTAACAGTATTCTGAAAGCTCAGTCAATGTTTTGGTCTGGATTTAGAATCAGAGTCCTTCATGAAGTAAGGATGCACAGGCCTAAATGGAGCTACTAACCTAAAGTGCTATTTCAAGTGGGTACTGGGATAACAGGGATTCAGGATTCTTATATATTTATTGAAGCAAGGGAGTGTTGTAAAATCTTTCTGGCTAATCACATATCTTGAACACATGTATCAACGAAAATTATTACTAACTTACCTTATGCTAATTAGTGGATGTTCTGAAGGTAGATTTTGATGAATTTGGAGCATTTGCATAGCTACCCCTGAGAGCAGATTCTGAGTGAGGATACTTCCAAAGATAAGTAACCCTCCTTTCCTTTCCCAGTGTAATTTATATACCATACTTAAACATTTTAAAGTAAAGTAACAGGCTGACAGTAATACATTGGGTATATGATACACAGAGGACATTCAGCCAAGTAAAGTTTATTCTGAGCTAGGTCTTTGATCCTAAACCTCTCTCCAGTCACCTGATCTGGATTAAATGTCTTTTTCCTCATTAACTTAAGTACAGATGCTATCCAATTTGCAATGGTTCAACTTAGGATTTTCTGACTTTATGATGGTGTGAAAGTGATATTCATTCAGTTGAAATGTACCTCGAATTTTGAATTTTGATCTTTTCTTGGGCTAGTGATATGTGATACAGTACCCTCTTGTGATACTTGGGCAGCTGCAGTGAGCTTCAGCTTCCAGTCAGCCATGCGATCATAAGGGCAAACAACCAATACACTTAAAACCATTCTGTTTTTTACTTTCAGTATAGTATTCAAAACATTTACATGGGCTTTGTGTTAGATGATTTTGCCCTACTATAGGCTAACGTAAGTGTTCTGAATGCGTTTTAAGGTAGGCTAGGCTAAGGTGTGATATCTGGTAGGTTAGGTGTATTAAATGCATTTCAACTTATGATATTTTCAACTTAATGATGGGTTTATCAGGAGGTAACCTCATTGAATGTGGAGGAAGATCTTTCATTACAGATCTAGTGACCTCTTTGACTCTTTTCCCTTAGGTTCATGCTCTGACTCCTATTAGCCCCCTGAAATTGGTCTTAGCAAGGTTAAAAAAGATCACTGCATTGCTAAATCCGTCAACTAATTCTTGACTCTCATTTTACCTAACTTATTAGCACAGTGAGATTTTTATTCAAATGTCACTTTCTTTTTGATGCTTTCCCTGACCACTCAACCTAGAATTTTAAGTCCTACCCTCATTACTCTCCTTCCCACTTCTTTGCTTCTTCTCCCTAACTGTTGTGTACATCTCTATATTTTACGTATCTATCCTGTTTGTTCTCTCTCTCCTCCCAACTAGATCATGAGCTGCATGAGGGCTGCAATTTCTGACTGCTTTTGTTCATTGTTGTATCTCTAGTGCCTAGACAATGCCTGGCACAGAGTAAGTGATCAGTATGTGTTTGCTGAATGAATGAATGAAGAATATCATTTGTGGGAAACTAAATCAACATGATCGTGGTGGAAAGCAATTTGAGAATGTACATAATGTTTGTTTTTACTCTTCGTAAAGTTTTGCCCCAATACATTCACTTTTAATCTCTCCTAAGCAAATAATCAGTGACAAAAAGATGCATATCCTCAGTTTCTTAAGTAGTATCACCACAGGATACTGGGAAGTGTCTGTTAGCCACATAAAAGTGTTTATTACCAATCTGAGATCTGACTACAAGCTGCTGTGTTTTCATCATCTCTATAGAGGCTACTGTGCACTGTTTTGTGTTGTGCAATGTGTGTGTGCATGTGTGTGTAAGCGTGTGATAGGACGATTCATAGCTTGTGGCGTGTAAATTAACACCATTTAATGCCATTTTTCAATCTGTAACAAAAGCTTTAAAAATATTCAAAATGTTTAACCTGGAAATCGCACTTCTAGGAACTAATCATAAAAGAGTACTCAAAAACTAGTCAACAATTTACATATAAAGATGGTTATTGTTTAATTATTGATGGTGGTATAAATTTGAAAGAAACCTCAGTTTGTTCAAAAATTAAATGTTACATTACTCATGAAATAGTGGGTTTTTATGTAAAGATTTCATGTTTCCACAGAAAACCTGCATAAAATTCTTGATAAGTGAAAAAATACCTCAAAAAATGAGTCTAATTTTATATTAACAATATACATTTATTTATAAATGTGTGCAAAGAAATGGCATGGAAATGAATAAATTAAAATGTTATCTGTGGAATTTGTCATGGGTAATTTCCCCCACTATTTTATATATTATTCCCAAAATTTCTTCAAGAGCGTGTATAGCTTGTAAAATCAAAAACAAAACGATCTAAATAAACCAAAAACGCAAAACACTTTATTTGAGAAAAATAAAAACCTTGCTGGAAAGCTTAATAAATTTTTAAGACAATTCTTGCAAAAATTCTCATTTTCCTACATTATAGAATGTTAAATTTTAAAAATTGGATAGAAAAGTAAAAATCAGCTACTTGATTGAAAATCTCCAGGTTTCCTTGCCTGCCCCTTATATTTACATAACATTTTGCAACCACCTTTTGTCAAATGATTCTCTCCTAATTGCCCTGTGAGGTTGGCAGGTCAAGTATTACTATCTCCAGATTTTACATATGATATAATTGAGGCCCAGAGAGGTTAAGTGACTTGCCCAAGGTAACCCAGTTAGAAAGAAATAAAACCAAGATAAAAAGTCACACCTTCTCTTCTAGTCACACACTTCCCCCCCACCCCCGCCACTGCTCTAAACTATTGTGCTGAAAAATTAGAAAAGAGAAGACAGTGATTGTGTTCTTCTGAAAGCTGTTTGAGTGCACTTCTATTAGTGCCAGACAGCTTTGAAGTCATTGATTGCCCCTGAGAGATGATGAGATTGCGTTACACAGAACTTGGCCATCGTTACCATGTGATTTTCAATTAAGAAGAAAATCAAAAGTATCCTAGTGTCATGGTCATAACCTGAAGGGTTCAGACAAGCTATCAGCTGCATACAAATCACGGAACACTAATCACTTATCTGTGTATGCAGACTGCAGACTTTCGAAAGAAATAGTCTCTTACACTTGTAGCCTAGCTATTTTATTTTTCATCCATGGATGTTGTCATTTGTGAATTAGGTCTTTAATTTGTTTTTGACTCTTGGGAAAACATTCCAGTATCTTCACTGAACAATCACTACAGTGACACAGAATGTGAAAGTGTATTGTGAACACTGGACAACTCTGAGAAGTTCAACAGGAAGGCAGCTGTGGAAAAAAAAAAAAAAAAGCTCCAGCCTCAAAGATCTGGGATCAGTACAGCCAAGCTGATGGAGCAGCTCTCTAACCTTCAGCAAGTCATGACTCCTCAGCTTCATAATTCATAAAACGGCTGTTAATCACCGTCTCGCAGAGTAGTGAAGATTAAAATGAAATGACACATGCCAAAGGGTCTAGCTCTGTCATAGGTATAGGTTTGCTGAATACATTTTTGTTTTATTTTGTTTCAATAGAGTGATAACAGAAAGAGTTTCCTAGGATAGCATTGGCTAGGTAGTCTAAGAGACGCCCTAAGCACTTTACTATGAGAAAAGGTGACTTAATGAAGGACACAAGAGTGGTACCAAGTCATATGCCCTTATGAACTGACCACTGAGAAGGACATGAAGGAGCCACATGAAAAATGTTGTAAACATGCCTGCTAATGGCAGTTGCTTAGGTGTTGTAGTTGATCTTAATGTAAAGCTCTCTTCCTCAAGTATGTTGAATAGAAGATGAGGACATATCCACATCATTCCACTTTTAGTATTTTAAGCTGTAGCTTGCTTGTCAGAAAACAAAATTGTCTTGATTGTTAATTTTATTGACAATAATAGGTTTATCTTGTTAGTGCAAATAACACAAAGTAATACATGAGCTGTGTCCTTGAAGTCAAGCAAGATTTGGACTGATTTTATTAAGCATTTTCATCTTGCTTCTCTCTTGCTATACTTTTTGTTGACCTGTTTAAGAAAGAACTTATTTTTAGTATTACGCTTACTACAAGATATCATTCTTATTCTCCAATTTTGTTTTAACCTCACAATCAATTGGATGTAAAACAAATTGCACTATTAGGATTTGATAAAAAGCCTCATTTGCTGCTTAAGTTTGGACAATGTCCAGATGACTAGAATAGGATGTGCACACATATTCAATTCTCTCTTTTTTGCAGTATCTCCCACTGGATGTCATAATGGCTGGGTGAACATTTGAGAAACAAATACCGGCAGTTAGAAATACTGTGTCCCATAAGTCATTTGGGCTGTTTGTGGGAGGTGTGAATACCTAAAAAAGATTCAGGTTTTGGTAAGAAGGAGGAAGGGTTAACAGATGGAAGTTAAACAACAAAACCAGCTGCACACTCCATATTAAAATTTAAGACATTTCGCATTTGTTTGCCTATGTTTCTAATAGTTGCCTTGAAATACAGTAGATTGTCCTGCAGGGTCAGCAACGATCTAGTTGGCACAATTTGGACTTGTTTCTATTCATTATATGTTTGCTGGGGTTGTGAATAGGGCTCTGCTATTATTGGATAAACACTAGTCGCTGAGTCTTTTCTTCGTAGCATATACGTACACCAGCAAAAGAGCTCATGCAAGGATGTGTACGGCAAAATAGTATAGCAGCTGCACTATTTAGGAAACATGAGAGGAGAGGTAATTACCTAACTCAGAACTGACAAAAAGCCTTCTTTTATTATACAATTTTATTTGTCCTTTATTATTTAGATTTTTAAAAGATGTTGAACCTTGGAAAAGTTTATGGGAATGCTTGAAACAATGTATTCTGGCTTCAGCTTGTTAAAAACATGTTGTATTCCCTTAATTATACTCACCAATACCATTCTTGTTCTGTTGCTATTTGTTATGTAACAATGAAATATATGGTTTAGCCACTGTATGTTTCTAATTTAAAAGACTGTACATTTGTATCATTTAAAATTTTTTAAAAATTATTATACAAATGAACTTATTTACAAAACAGAAGTAGACTGATAGACATAGAAAACAAACTTATGGTTACCAAAGGGAAAAGGGTGGGAAGGGATAAATTGGGAATTTGGTATTAACAGATACACACTACTATATATAAAATACATAAGCAACAAGGACCTGCTATATAGCACAGGGAACTGTATTCAATATCTTGTAATAACCTATAATGGAAAAGAATCTGAAAAATAATATGTATAGACTGCCCAAAGCCAACTTATGGTGATTTGCTCTTTTGAGTGTTGAGAATGTTCTGCTGTTCTCTCTCCTCTTCCTCTCTTTCTCAGTCTTTCTGGGCACTAAATTGGTGAGAACATGTTACTGAGAACAGTCTTTAATTATTTGTTCTTATTATGTCTTTCACAACCAAGGCCATAATGAGTAGTTTGAGGTTATAGTTGTGTCTCTGTGAGAATTATATTTTCTGGGCCAAGACAAAGGCTTGAGAACTGTTAAATTCAGGCACAAAGAACCAGTACTAATGAAGATATCCCCTTGAAAAATTACTATTTTTTTCCCTAAATAGACTACAGTTGTTTTCCTTTTGTTCAACTGTTGCTCCTAATGACCATCCTTGCACATTTTTCTAAGACTTAGGATGAACCTTTTCCTCATTGCCAGGGAAAGCCAGGTGAGTGTGTAGAATTGCTGACTGCTACACCTGTTGTAATTTCCTCTGGAAATGGTAGCTTCCTGGTTGCACAAACTGACATACTGCGAAACACAAAAATTATAATGTCTTCCCCCTCTGCCCGACTTCGTGCTTGTCACCTCTATAACTGTTACAATCATATTTATGGAGGGTATTCAGTTTTACTTCTTTGTAATGTGTCTCAAATATACAGAACTGTAGAACAAGGTCCCAGCGTATTCATTGGTAATTTTTATTTGCCATGTGTTGAAGCCATTTGAAGAAGCTGATGGTCTCTAACTAGCTCAAATTCAGAGCCCAGAAAATAATAGTTTAAAACATTCCCATGGTGCTTTCTATAGTCATTTCTTTCCCTGATACTTATTTTTTTTTCTTCTCTGGGTGATAGTTTTTTGTTTTTGTTTTTTTAAATTTACTTCAGCATAGAGCTGTAGGTATTTGCCTCTTTTTTGATTTAATGCCACATACTGCATTCTAATGCTACAGCTTGTGTGAGCAATGAATTTTCTTGTAAACTGAGGGCTTCAAGTCTAGGAATCTGTCAAGCTTATATTTTCAAAGCTCTTGAAATATTTTCCACTTAGTAACCTCTTTGTGTTACTTGCAAAGCTTTTACAGGGTATGCCAGTCAAAATAATGACTCTAACCAAAGAAAGAACAATTCAGAAGCTGATTTTTAAAATTATTATAAGCTTCGTAGGTGATTCAGTGGCTCTAACAGTTTGCATTTCAGATAGTATGAGAAGGGCAAATATTCTGCTTCCATTTACATAGTGTATATTAAGGGAGATAACTGCATATCAGATTTTGTCCACCTTGTATAATTAAAAGTTATAGTTTCCATTTTTAATTGTCCAATTTTGAGCTGAAGTTTATAGGAAAAGAATATGAGACATGGATTAGTGATGACATTCAGGTGGATGAGCACAGGTGAATGTGTATATACCCAAATCTGGCATTGGGTAATTATGTTTCCTTGTCTGACCAGAAGATCAAGGTGAGAGCAGTGTTTTCAAAGATGAGCATATCTTTGTGTCTGTGTTTCAGAATTGCTTGGGTTACCTTCTCTGTTGACCTTGGCCTGCCATCCACAGAATCAAGAACACATACCTCCGATTCTCTCAGTAGCGATAGGGGCAGCATTAACTTACAAAGACTTCTTAGGTGACCCTTGTGTACTCTCTGCCCAATGAAGAACCATACCTACCAGAAGATCAGTAAGAAGTGTGATTAGGAAAAGAGAACCGAGGAAAGTTGGTACGGGGGCTCAAACACCGAACGTTGTTTAAAAAAAAAGGGCAGGGCTAGATTTAGTGAAACAGGAAGTGAAGAGCAAGTCTAGTTCCTTTTTGTCTACCTCCAGCCTCTACTTTCTTCATCCTCAGACATCTCTCAATTATGGCCTCTGTTCTGCCCTAGTTCCTGCTCAAGTCCTGCCTGAGGCAGGTATTTCTCTCATCTTAGGAGGCCTAGAAGTTAAAATGGACGTATTACTAGGCCTGTTGAAGGTGACCTAGCTGCTAAGGTGAAGCGCAGGCTCAGATGCAGGTCCTGTTCAGCTCCATGCTGTGCACTGTGCTCATGCCTCTCACTGAAGAAACGAGTTGATGAATTCAAGCTCTAAATATACTGAGTATACCTTCAGGAGGGAGAGAAGGCGACAGAGGGACAGAGAATGTGCAGCATCATTGGCACCTTCAGCTAGGTTGACCAGGGTAATGGCGGTGCCACAAGGAGCGCTGAGGCCTGACATTAAACCTGAGACGCTTGGCTGTGAATTAGAACTGGGACATTGTCCAGTGTTGTTTGCTGAATATCTAAACCGTATCCCGGTTTTTCTCTTGGCCTCCATTCTGATGAAGAGGTTCCTACAACATAAGTTCCCAGTTATTTAATATAAGTAGCTTTCTGCTTCATCCTGATCCCTAACTACTATCCTGGAAATATGTCAATGATGATAATAGCTAATATTTACTAAACATCTTTTGAGTGATAGAGATGGTTCTAGTTAATTTATGTGCATTATTTCATTTAATTGTCTCGATAGTCTTGTGAGTTTCCCACAAGTTACGTTTCCAAAGATCTCAGAGCTAGGAAGAGGCAGAAAATAGGATTAAATTCAGGACTCTGTTAACTTTTTATTTAACCACCAAACACGCTAATCAATTGTGCCAAAGAGTCTCTGATTATACAACAGTACATAATCTCTAGTTTTCTAGGATGTGAAGCTTATTTTAATTTTAACCAGTTTCTGTTATATCAGACTAAAGTCTTGCTGCTGAGCCTCTATTGACTAGATGAATATTCTCTATCCATAGACAGAGTTGGACCAGTTATTGGCCTGAAATTGTGTGTATTAACCATTGCCTACCCATGTCTTGGGCTCCCAGCACCTTATCTGTGATCTCAAGTCTGTCTTAATAGGTGCCACTCCATGATTTGCCTTCCCTGATCATGATTATTGACCCCCAAAGTCATATTTCCATATCTAGGCTCACACACAGGTGAGATTCTACACGTCATTTGTATAATATGATTTATTTAGCATTCCACATGAGAAACCCATGGATGTACCTTTGTTATTGTTTATATTCTAATTCAAGAGACATTTAGTGAAATCTTTTTTGTATGTAAGTTACTCCACAGGAAATTCTAAGACAGAATTTTAGATGAGACAGTGCATGCTCTACCTTCCTAATGCTGACTCCAAGTCTGCTATTTCTGTTTTAACTAATATAGATATTTGCTTTATCTGCAGTTGCTTCCGTGTTTTTTTCATTTGGGCAAACAATTTAAATGTGATCAAGAAAAATAACATCTGACTATTCACATATATGCAACTTTCTTATTTGGGGGGTACATTTAACTTTGGTGAGATGGTACAGTACCAATTGTGGTGATTCCCTTGTCTGTCTTGTCATACTGAGAATGGCCTGCCATGATACTCTTGAAATATCTCACATTCCTTACATCCTTCTTTTGGGTGAGAGAGCAGAATTTCTCAAAGTGTATTTCATAGACCACTAGTACATTGAGAGGTGTCCTGGAAAAAATGGGTCATGTTCATATATGCAATAATTCTTGTATAATATATCCACATATATTAAGATATGAAATTTTTAAAATCTGTAATGTATTAAAGGCTCTGACGAGTCCTGGTGAGAGACAACATTTTACTGTTTACTGATTTGATCGCAGAATCCTCTTTTCATATAATAAATATTAACACCCTGTGGAATTGAGGTTGCATGTAGTACACTTTAGTAAATGCTATTCTATTCTAGGGACTTGATATTAACCAAAGAGAGCTAGAAAGCTTAACTAGGCTCTGGGCTTTTCTGATTGGTTGGTACATGAGTACCATGTGTATCTCTATTGAGATATATTAGTCAGACTGCTCACAGAGGAAAATATGTCAAATATGACATATGGGATTAACAGATAAAAACTAAGATATATAAAATAGGTAAGTAACAAGGATATAATATATAGCACAGGGAATTATACCCATTATCTTGTAGTAACTTATAACGGAGTATATATAATCTGCAAAACTACTGAATCACCATGATATACACCTAAAACTAACATATTATTGTAAATAAACTATACTTCAATTAAAGAAGACACAATCTCTGCCCTGCTGTCCTGAAACACATAGTCCTCTAGGAAAACAAATGCATGTGTCAATAATCCCTATGTTAATGTGGTACCCATGTACAAGGTATGGGCAGCCCAGAAGAGGTATAATCAACTCTACTTGGAATTTGGAAAATTAAAAAAAAAACTTAATTTTAAAGGATGAGTAGGAATAATTCAGAGAAAGGGACATTTTATGTAGGCAAAACGACATATACAGAGGCATTGCTGTGTGCAAAAGCAAGGTGTTGTGTTAAGAGATCAGCAAGTACCATTGCCGAGGCCTCAGGAGTACCAATAGGAGTAGAAGTAGATGAAGCTGGAGCCTGATTATGGAAGGCGTTGCCTACTAAGTAAAGCAGTTTCCCATTATTCTGTAGGTGATGGTGGAGCTTCTGACAGGTTTTTTTTCTCTTTTTTTTTCTTTTTTTTTTTTTTTTTTGGTAGCACAGGCTCCGGACGCGCAGGCTCAGCGACCATGGCTCACAGGCCCAGCCGCTCTGCGGCATGTGGGATCTTCCCGGACTGGGGCACAAACCCGTGTCCCCTGCATTGGCAGGCGGACTCTCAACCACTGTGCCACCAGGGAAGCCCTGACGGGTTTTTTAAATGTAAGGATTTGTCTTTTAGAAAGAACACTGATAGTAGGGTGGGCTGGGTTGGAGTGTGGCACGGCTATCACAATCCCCAGAATACTCAACATAAAGCCAGTCCTGGTCTTTGATACTCAGTTAGCCTCACCCAAAATTGTAATTTAAAAGGCTACTTTCTTACTTTTCTATACTCCTAATATAAAATGGTCTTCTATTTTATTCCCTGACCCCCAGCCAATGGGATGTCTATAGCACAAGAGAGATGATTTTTCTACTCCTTTAATCAAACTTTCAAGTCTGTAATACCAACATTGCCTTCTTTCTATTATGGTCTATCCACTTGCCCTTCTATTAAATTGAGTCGTTAGTGTAATCGAGATGGCTGTTTGACACACAAGTGATAAACAAGAGGTGACAAAATACTTTCCGCAGGATTTAGGGTCCTTTTCCCAAATGTCCTCAGTTTCACTTTCAGAATCTTATTAAACTTGGATGCTACACCATGCATGAAGGATAATATGCCTTGCTGTTAGTAAAATGAGTGCTGTTCCGTGGTAATCACCTTAGATTGGCTCTGAACAGCGTACCCACTTCTATGGCTGCATGGAGAGAACACTGTTGCTTAGTATGACAATGTCGATGGAATATGCCATTCTATTAATCACCAGCCATGGGATACAGAATTTCCTACATAATGTGGTGATCAGCCATTTCTGTTATGATTTTATGGAAAAGGCCAACTGGCTAATGCTTTAATTATTGAGGAGATATTTTCAGTTATAGCACAGAATTCACTTAGGATGGTGTCTGCATATCTCAAGGACAGCTGGACTACCTTGGAGGGCACTGGAATGTTTGCCTGGGATTTTGGGAGATAACATTTTTAAAATTTTTTTTCCAGATTTAAATTCTTTTTGATTATAAAAATCTTTATTGAAGAAATGTAGAAAGCATAAAGTGTTTATACAATTGTACATAATCCCACTGCCCAGGGAAAACCATTGTTAAAATGTTTAGTGCTTTTTTATATCTATATTCATATTCACTCCTGTATCAATATCTATATCTTTATGGACATATTTGATAAAATAATAACAATACAGCTAACTTTTATTGAGCCCACAATATGTCTAAAGTATTGCTCTAAATACTTTAGAACAATTTTTCCTTGTATTGTCTCACAGATTCCTCACAAAACTCTCTTCGTTACATATTATTATTATTACATTTTATAGAAGAGGAACTCAGAACTCAGAAACCAAAAGATTAAATGACTTACCCACAGTCACGCAGCTTGTAAGTGGTGGAGCCCCACTGAAACGCAAGCCTCAAAACTCAAGCCATTAAGGAACACACTATATTTCCATACACACACACACACACACACACACACACATATATTCATATACACATATACATATATGTAGAGCATTTAAAAGATATATTTAAATCTGATGGCAATCTTACTCTGTTTAGTTTCATTCAGCTTTTCCATTTAATTCCTCATTTCTAGTAGTGAAAAGTTGCATCTCCCTGGAAATTCTGTATAATGATTTACAGTCATGGAAATCTGCTTGGCTTACACAACAGGGACGAAATTATATTGTGTAACGTAATATTCTTAGTATTGAAATTTGTTCGAAATAAGTTTTCATTGCTGTATAACATTTTTATTACTATATAAATCTGAGGAGAATTCTTGAGTTCTTTTAAAGGGAATTTAATTAAAATCTTTATGACAGACTGTAGTTACATAATACATAGAACACTAATTATAAACACTAGATATTAGTATGTGCATCAATTTTTACATGTGATAGTTTTCAGTTTTGATTTTTTTTTTTTTTTTTACTGAGCTTTGAAAAATGTTAACACCCATGTACCCACATGCCTATCAGACATAAAGTTTCCACCATCCAAGAAGATTCCTCTGTGCCCTTTCCCAGACAGTCCCTTGAACAACCCCCAAAAGCAACGATTGTCTCGGTGTTATTTACTGTGGATTAGTTTTGTCTATTCTAACATGGAATCATATAGCAGGCACTCTTTTGAGTAGAGTATAGCTTGGTGTTATGTCAAGGGATCAGTTAGTACTATAGCAAGAGTCACAAACTATGGGTTGTTGGCCAAATGCAGACAGTTGCCTGTTTTTGTAAATAAAGTTTTATTGAAACACACATTATCTTTTACTTATTGTCAATGGCACCTTGTGCACTTTAGTGGCAGAGTTGAGTATTTGTGATAGAGATCATACAGCCTGAAATGTCTAAAATATTTACTATCTTTACAGAAGGGTTTACAAACTCCTGAAATATATATAGTATTGCTGAAACCTCAGAAGTGCTAAGAGAAGTGGAGATAGATAAAGCTGGAACCTGATAATGGAGGCCTTTGCCTGTTATGAAAAGCAGTTTTCACTTTATCCCATAGGTGACTGGAAGCTTCTGATGGATTTTAAGTTGAAAGATTTAACTTCTTTCACTAAGTATAATTTTTTTGAGATTCATTCATGTTGTTTCTTATATCAGTAGTTTATTCCTCTTTATAGCTTAGTAGTGTTCTATGATATGAATATATTATTCATTGTTGATAGATATTTGGATTGCTTCTTTTTACTATTATAAACAACCCTACACAAACATTCTTGTACAAGTTGTTTCATGGACAGTTCTTGGGAAATAATCAAGAACTGAATTGCTGGATCATAGGTTAAATGTATGTTTAACTTTATAAGTAATTTCCAAATCATTTTCTAAAGTGTTTGTATCATTTTACACCCCTATCAACAATGCATGAAAGTTCTACATTTTCTCTAAAATGTGATGTTGCTGTTGGTCTATAATTTTATCCATTCTGGTGGGTGTGTAGTGGTACTTCATTAGAGGTTTGTTTTTTAAAAACATTTCCTTGATCTCTAATTATGTTGAACATTTTTTTAATGAATTCATTGGCCATTTGTACATACTCTTTTGTGAAGTGTCTGCTTATATCTTTTACTCATTTTAAATTAAGTTGTTTGCCTTTTTATTATTGAGTTATAAAATTTCTTTATATATTCTGGATACAAATCCTTTGTCAGAAGTATGTGTTACAAATTTTCGTCCTAGCCTGTTGCTTACCAATTTTGTTTTTAATGATGTCTTTTGAAGAGGAACTGTTGCATTTCTGAAAGTCTGATTTATCAATATTTTCCTTTATTGTTATTGCTTTCTTGCTTCTAAGAAGTCCTTGCTTACCTCCAGGTCATGAAAATATTCTTCTGAGTACTTTTAAAGGAGTTCTATAGTTTTAGCTTTGTATTGAGGACTATAGTCCATATTGAACTAATTTTTGTACAGGGTATGAGTTATAGGCCCAGGTTTATCTTTCTCCAGTTTATATAGTTCTGTTGATATTTATTAAAAAGATTTTTCTTTCTCCATTAAGCTACTTCAGTGTATGTTGAAAAGACCATGTAGGCATGTGGTTACTTCTTTTCTACTAACATCTTTGTCCTATGTCAGCATTATACTGTCTTGATTGATGTGGTCAATTGTTAAGTCTTTAAGTCAAGTATTGTAAATCTTCCAACTTTGTTATATTTCAAGATTATTTTTGCTACTGTGGGGCTTCTTCATTGCCATATAAATTTAAAATTCAACTTGTCAATATCTAAAAACAAGTCTACTGGGAATTTTATTGGACAGCATTGAGTCTACTTATTAGTTTGAGGATAATGGTTATGTTAATAATATTGAGTCTTCTGTTTCATAAACAAGGGATATATCTCTTCATTTAATTAAGGTCTTCATCAGTTTCTCTCAGCAATGTTTTATCATTGTTAGGGCAGTAGTTTTACACATTCTTACTAAATGTATCCCTAGTTTTTCTTATGTTTTTGATTCTATTGATTTTAAGTTTCATTTTAAATTGTCTTTATGATATATAGAAATACAGCTTATTTTTATTTGTTGACCTTTTATAATTCAACCTTGTTAAATTTACTTATTAGTTCTAGCAGATTTTTAAGATTTCTTAGTATTCCGTTTATAAAATTATGTCATCTCTGAATAACGTTTTCATTTTTCCTTTGACTCTGGATGAATTTATTTATTTATTTTTTGCATTATTACACTGGCTTGTGCTTCCAGTACAATGCTGGATAGAAATGATTAGACTGGATAATCTTGACTTGTTTCCAATTTTAGGGGGAAGAGGAAGTTCAGTTTCTTACCAATAAATATATATATATATATGTAATATATATCTTTTTGAGTACCACACTGGAGTTTAATTGTATAAGTTTCATACACCAGTATAGCAACAACCATAAGCGAAAGTCTTTTAATAGATTTACAGCAAATATCTTCATAAGGGCCATACCTATAATCCATTTAAAGTATTAAAAGGTGCAGTTAAACTGCAAAATATAAAAGCTATATCCTGTTAACACGCTTAATCTGAATTAACTTGAATCTTTCTATGATTTACCATTCAAGAAATTAGGATAGAATAAACTCCTTGTCGAAAGCAGTTTGTTCATTTATAAAACTATAAGTTAATTAGGATCACTACCTGCTCAATCAGATAGCAGAGGGCCCTTCTTCTATAATGTTTATGCTGTCCCAGATATTTATAATGTCACCTTAAAAAAAAAAAGAACACCTTGTAAGGGCAAAGCTGAAAATTACCATTTTCTCTACTAAATAAATGCAATGTATGCAGAGCTTCTGGAAAGCACCACTTGTAGCTTATTTATTGTTTATTATTTTTTATTGAAGTGTAGTTGATTTATAATATTATATTAGTTTCAGATTTACAACATAGGATTTAGTATTTATATAGATTATACACCATTTAAAGTTATTACAAAATAATGGCTATATTTTCCTAGGCTATACAATATATCTTTGCTGCTTTTCTATTTTATACATAGTATTTTGTATCTCTTAATTCCATACCCTTATCTTGCTCTTCCCCCCTTCCCTCTCCCCACTGGTAGTCACTGGTGTGTCCTCTGTATCTGTAAGTTTGTTTCAAATTTGTCATATACATTCGTTTTAATTTTAGATTCCATATATAAGTGATAACAAGTATTTGTCTTTCTCTGTCTGACTTATTTCACTAAGCATAACACTCTCTAGGTCCACCCTCGTTGCAAATGGCAGAATTTCACTCTTCTATATGGCTGAGTAATATTCCATTATATATATATACCACATCGTCTTTATTGATTCATCTGTTAATGGACACTTAGGTTGCTTCCATATCTTAGTTATTGTGAATAATGCTACTATGAACATTGGGGTGCATGTATCTTTTTAAGTTAGTGTTTTCATTTTCTTTGGATATATACTAAGGAGTGAAATTGATGCATCATATGGTAGTTCTGTTTTTAGTTTTTAGAGGAAGCTTCATACTGTTTTCCATAGGGCCTGCACCAATTTTACATTCCAACCAATGATGTTAGGGTTCCTTTCTTCCACATCCTCACCAGCATTTGTTATTTGTGGTCTTCTTTTTTATATATATATTTTTAATTGAAGTATAGTTGATATACAATATTATATAAGTTATAGGTATACAATATAGTGATTCACAATTTTTAAAGGTTATATTCCATTTATAGTTATTATAAAATATTTGCTATATTCTCTGTGTTGTACAATATATCTTTGTAGCTTATTTTATACCTAATAGTTTGTACTTCCTAGTCCTCTACCCCTATTTTGTCCCTTCCCCTTCCCTCTCCCCACTGGTAACCTCTAGTTTGTTCTTTATATCTGTGATCTCTCTCTTATTTCTTGTATTAGTTCCTTGATCTATTGAAAAAGTTAACATCAGCCTGATACATTCTTCCATTGTTTTTCTTTGTGATAGGTTCAGTACTGTCACTTATACTACTTTGGCCAATCATCAAAGATTAAAATTTTTCACTAGAACACAAAATACCTAACAGAAAGAGTGCAAGTGGAGTGAGCAATGCAGGTTTCAGAACACTCCAGACTCAAAGTAGAATGTCCATTTATTGAAAGAAATCAATATGATACTCTTTCAACTTGTTGCCTTGGTGAATATGATGGCATTCAGAGTTTGGGGAAAATATACATTAACAGTGTTCTGTAATTGCTGTTTTATATGCATACATACAAACAACATATATACGTATGTACATATATACACAAAAGTTTGTGATTATTCACTTTCTAGGAAAATATTACATATGCTAAGTGAAGCCTTCTGTGCTTGCATCATAAGTTTTCCAAATCTGAAGCACGGGTTATTTGGGAAAATGATATAATTCAGAGAACAATAAACAGACCTTACCTACAAAGTCTAAAGGTTTTTGAACTGTTACCTTGACATCCCATTTGAAATATCTTTTAAATGAAGTTGTGGAATTTATCACCAGGCTTTCTGGTAAATATTATAAGCTGATTCCTCTCTGACTGAAAATGAGAGGTGGAATGTCAGTAGGAGTACTTTGGCCTTCAGTCTGTCGAGCTAGTTGGCTTCATTGGGTATAGTATGATGCTAATAAGGGCAAGTTCAGGGGTTAGGGTCCATGTGTGGCTTAATTAGCTTCACACTGAGGAAAACCTCTGCTCCAGAGCCTGAGATAGTTCTCTAACTCTTGCCAGCTGTATCACCAATGAGTGCAAGTTACAAGGGGTGCTCATCATTATCAGCAAAAATCCATCACAATTTATGAATAACCTGCCAGTTATGACTGGATATTATTTGATCTTGAAATTGCTATTCTCCAGAACACAGGTCCATGAAGAATTTCTTCTGTAGTTAAATAGACAAAGATATGTAGTACATAAAAAAACAAAACAAAACAAAACTTCACTTGAATTCTCTGTTAACTTCAAATGCCTTGGGAAGGTTCCAATAAAAATACCCCCAATAGTCATCAGGGAATGTGCAGTCATCAAAACACATACTTAGATGTGTTCTGCTTGGTCTTAGGATTCTTTACCCATATGAACACTGTCTTTCTTTAACTTGAAAATGCTTAAGATCTCTTTGTTTTTATTTTTATAAGCATGAAAATTATCAAAAACTGAGAGTTTTAACACTTTACCCACATCGTTACCAATTAGTCGTTAATTTAAATTTGCTAAACACTGGAGTTACTTTAGTGAACTACTGGAGATATGGTTCCTTCACTCCAGTAGGTTATATTTAGGGTGGGGAGAAAGGCTAAACCATAAGCAGTTAGCAACCAAATCAAAGAAATATAGATGGTGACAGGTTGGTGACTTAAACAACTGGATCTGGAAGTGCAACATATGGGCTTGGGGAGGGTGGGATACACAGAACCCATTTTAGATAGAGATGAAAGGGAAAGTCTTTCTGAGAAGAAGTTTCAGCTGAGTTATGACCAATGAACAGAACGTGCCATGAAGAGAAAAGAAGGAAGGGCATTCCTGACAGAGAAAACCACATGTGCAAATGTTAGGAAGCCTAAGAGGAAATGGGCTTAACAGGAGTAAGAAAGAGGTCAACAAGATTGCAGATGTCTGTAATGACAGGGCCATGGCAATTCTTTATAAAATTTTTTTTCCCAAATGCAATTAAAAAAAAGAAAAACCTTTGAGGGTTTTTAGTCAGATGCATACAGGATTCAAGAAACATTTCAAAGAATCACTCCTGCTGCTATGTGGAAAGCAGACTGCAGAGGATCAAGAACAAAAGCCAGAAGTATATTGTGAAGCTATTTTTAAAATAATGGGAGCATAGATGAGGGTTTATGTCTGTTTTGGATAACTGATAACATTTGCTGGTGGACTGTGGGAAAGTGAAGGGAACCCAGGTGGTTCCTAGCTATGAACACATGGATGTTTTGTGGTTGCATTTAGGGAAGTGGGGAAGACTGGAGACAAAGTAGATTAGAAGAAGCAGGGCAGAAAAACAGGGGTTTACTTTTGAACCAATATTTTTCAAATTGGAATCTTTATTACAGTATGTAAGTTGAACTTTTTAAAAATAATTTGACATACCAAGGTTATTGTTTATTGAATAAAATGATTATTTTTAGGATTACTTAATAGATATGGTAATGTTTTAACATTTATATTGACTTTTATAATGACTTTCGTGTAACCTTAAGTTGTCTTATATTGAAAACTCTGCTTTTTAAAAAAAGCACCAACTGTATGCTGCTAGCAAAACTTTCCTTTGTAAATGTAGACATTATTTTTTGCAGCCTAATGAGATGAAAAGTTTTTAAGGTAAATACCTTTGCATAATGATTAACATGAGGACAGGAGACTGGGAAACTGCCAGATACTGCAGCTAGATATAAAGATGAATTATTCAAATGAGGAAGCAAACTTTACTGAGTAGTTGAATTTCTTAGATTACCCTCTTGGGCTAAATTTAATATAAGCAAATTAAGAAATCAGTATTACCT
This sequence comes from Neophocaena asiaeorientalis asiaeorientalis, assembly GCF_003031525.2. Lineage (NCBI taxonomy): Eukaryota > Metazoa > Chordata > Mammalia > Artiodactyla > Phocoenidae > Neophocaena > Neophocaena asiaeorientalis. Next base: position 6,267,482 of record NW_020175410.1, read on the forward strand.
TCATGCACAGAGTATTTTAACTTATTTATTGCAGACAATACTTTAAAAAGAGAAGTTCTGTATTCTCACATACTATTTACCACACCATGTTTATCACATATAGCTCTAATATAGAGGAAAAATCAATAGTAAGATAACAGTAATTTTGAGATACTAATCATTTTAACTGGCAATGAGTTAAACATGATGTATTTGTTTTGTTTTTAATGAAATCACTTGTAATAGTTTTTTTCTCTACATTAAAAAAAAATAACATCTTTATTGGAGTATAATTGCTTTACAATGGTGTGTTAGTTTCTGCATTACAACAAAATGAATGAGTTATACATATACGTATGTTCCCATATCTCTTCCCTCTTGTGTCTCCTTCCCTATCCCACCCCTCCAGGCTGTCACAAAGCTGATCTCTCTGTGGTATGCAGCTGCTTCCCACTAGCTATCTACCTTACGTTTGGTAGTGTATATTTGTCCATGCCTCTCTCTCGCTTTGTCACAGCTTACCCTTCCCCCTCCCCATATCCTCAAGTCCATTCTCTAGTAGGTCTGTGTTTTTATTCCTGTCTTACCCCTAGGTTCTTCATGACGTTATTTTTTTCTTAAATTCCATATATATGTATTAGCATACGGTATTTGTCTCTCTCTTTCGGACTTATCTCACTCTGTATGACAGACTCTAGGTCTATCCACCTCATTACAAATGGCTCAATTTCATTTCTTTTTATGGCTGAGTAATATTCCATTGTATTTATGTGCCACATCTTCTTTATCCACTCAACCGATGATGGACACTTAGGTTGTTTCCATCTCCGGGCTATTGTAAATAGAGCTGCAATGAACATTTTGGTACATGACTCTTTTTGAATTTTGGTTTTCTCAGGGTATATGCCCAGTAGTGGGATTGCTGGGTCATATGG
>NW_020175410.1:6268514-6438374 GCF_003031525.2 Neophocaena asiaeorientalis asiaeorientalis
CTTTGTTCTCACAGCTCCCAGGGGCTCAGCTTTGGATTTGGCCCCGCCTCTGCGTGTAGGTCGCTGGAGGGCGTCTGTTCTTCGCTCAGACAGGACGGGGTTAAAGGAGCCGCTGATTCGGGGGCTCTGGCTCACTCAGGCCGTGGGTAGGGAGGGGCACGGAGTGCGGCGTGAGCCTGTGGCGGCAGAGGGCGGCGTGACGTTGCACCAGCCTGAGGCGTGCCGTGTGTTCTCCCGGGGAAGTTGTCCCTGGATCCCGGGACCGTAGCAGTGGCGGGCTGCACAGGCTACCCGGAAGGGGGTGCGGATAGTGACCTGTGCTCGCACAGAGGCTTCTTGGTGGCGGCAGCAGCAGCCTTAGCGTCTCATGCCTGTCTCTGGGGTCCGCGCTTTTAGCCGCGGCTCGCGCCCATCTCTGGAGCTCCTTTAAGCATTGTTCTTAATCCTCTTTCCTGGCGCACCAGGAAACAAAGAGGGAAGAAAAAGTCTCTTGCCTTTTCGGCAGGTCCAGACTTTTCCCCGGACTCCCTCCCGGCCAGCCGTGGCGCACTAACCCCCTGCAGGCTGCGTTCACGCCACCAACCCCATTCCTCTCCCTGCGCTCAGACGGAAGCTGGATCCTCAGCGCCCAGACCCGCCCGCCCCGGCGGGGGAGCAGACAAGCCTCTCGGGCTGCTGAGTGCCGGTCGGCACCAATCCTCTGTGCGGGAATATCCCCGCTTTGCCCCCCGCACCCCTGTTGCTGTGCTCTCCTCCGTGGCTCCGAAGCTTTCCCCCTCCCCCACCCACAGTCTCCACCCGTGAAGGGGCTTCCTAGTATGTGGAAACATTTCCTCCTTCACAGCTTCCTCCCACTGGTGCAGGTCCCGTCCTGTTCTTTTGTCTGTGTTTATTCTTTTTCCCTACCCAGGTACGTGGGGGGTTTCTTGCCTTTTGAGAGGTCTGAGGTCTTCTGCCAGCGTTCAGTAGGTGTTCTGTAGGAGTTGTTCCACGTGTAAATGTATTTCTGGTGTATCTTTGGGGAGGAAGGTGATGTCTGCATCTTACTCTTCCGCCATCTTCCCGGAGGCCTTTCTCTACATTTTTAAAGCAACAATTTAACAGTAGTTCTTTCACTATAGCTTTAATTTCTGGCACCGACACATGTCTCTCTTAAGTCTTTCCAAACTTAAACCCCATTCACTAAAAAGTAAAAGTAATTACTAATACAATTTTGTTTGATTACTTTGCTCACATTTTAATCTAATGCTAAATAGGTAAATAGCACGCCTGTAATTTTTCAAATCAAGACTTTTTTATATTTTGATATCAATCTTTCTTTATTAAGGTCCCTGATCTTAAGGTTGCTGTGCGTGTTGAGTTGTAACGGAGGAAGAACACGGGGACCAAGAGTTGGAGAAACTTCGTTCTAGCTCTGACCTGTGGTTACAGAACTCTCTGACCTTGGGTAAGTCATGGAACTTTTTTCAGCTCTAGTCTCCTTATCTGAAAAAAGGGAGTGCCCCTAAGGATACATTAAACTTCAAAATTATACAAATTCATGCTACTGTATCCTATACCTTGTTACAATGAGCCAAACATATCAAATTAGAATACTAGATGTCTTTGCATATATGCAAGGGATTCTTAATAACTGGAAAGTGAGCCTTTATGCGAAACGAGATATTGGTTGAAGTGGTTTTTACCTTGATATCAAAGAATAATGACAATTTCAATGTAATGTTACATATAAAGAATCAAAAAAATCTATAATAAAAGAGATCTGTGGTAATTTTCATTGAATTTCTGGTTTATTGATTTATATTGGGAATGCATTAAAATAGCTTCTAAGCAACAAAGTTTATATAGTAATCTTGTTAGGTAAGAAACTCATAAAATAACGAATGCCTTATTGTACCTTTTGTCTCTGTCGTTATTGGCAGGTGACATATTAACATTAAAGGTAAAGTAACCCTCAGGTGCACGGCCCGTTATCCTCACTTGGATCTTTTGATAGTCTTAGTTGAATCAGCGAAGAAAATATGTTAATTTAGCTTCAAGGGTATAGGCTTGATAAAAAGGGAGAAAAGGAAGTAAAATTATAGTCTGTCTTGAAAGGCTAGACTAAAAGGACAGTCAAAGTTATTTAATTTTCGTAACTGTTTTCAGATGATTAGCTTGGCAGCATTGGCATGTATTTTTTCCAGGAAGACTTTATTCACTCCATAAATAATTATTTACTAGACACACTCTAAGATATGACTCGACTAGGCTGTTAGAGTAAAATGTATAAACGTGTGCTCGTCCGTATTGAACACTGCAGATTTATTTTGGCACTCTCATAAGGAGTCAGGGCTTCTAGCATTCTATGAGAAACAAGGGGGCAGTGCTGGTCTGTGTAACTGGACTTGGCAGCACAGATCAGCTCTTGTCATAGCTCCAAGGAAAGAATATGCAGTTAGTGAGCACTGCTCCCCAGACTGGTTTTGCCTCCTGGCAAGAGAGTACAGGGCTCTTGTCAGTTACAGTGATAGCTTCAATATCAGACACTGAGAAAAGTAGGGCAGAATACCTCTCTGGCTTCTAACTAGCAGCACCACACACATTTAATAATGGCTACAAGTCTTGTCTGATTTGGTATGAAAAAAAGCTTGAGAGGGCGGCAACAATTTCAGAGCTGTTTCATTTACCCAATGTGCTATAAGTTTGTAAAGAAAAAGAAAAGTTTCTACTCTCCTTAGCTCTCTCGACTTAACCTCTTCTGGTGGTTCACATGTGTGACACGGGGACTTACCCATTTACCTATGAAATATACAGGCAAGGCGCACCAGCATTTATTACATGCTGATTCTAGAATCTAGCCACATTAACATGCAATACAGACGAGCATTGCCACAGTGCTGTAATCTACTGGATGGTTTGCAAGCAGCAATTGACTTTGAAAGTATCTGCTTTCTGTTTTAATCTAATATCTAGACCCAGGCCAAATCTCATTCTTGTTCATTATATTTCCGTGTGGAAAGTGGGGTCAAAAATAGCATTTAGAAAGTGCCTTAAAATATTTAATATTTTAAAAAGTCTTGCTCTGGAGACAGCATCCTTTCCATCATTTAAATGGAATTCTTTGGAGGGAGAACACAAGCGTGGTCCTCAGACTGACCTAAAGTCTGGACATGCTGAGAGTTACTTCTGAAAACTGAGCTCTATTCATCAAGTTTTGCAATAAAAATAGAGCAAAGTATGTTTGGGTGTGGGCTGTGTGAGTGTCGATTTGCACCTGTTATTAGGATCTGGTGAGCAGACAGGCCTGTAGCCAGAGTTTCCAAAAGAGTTGGTGAAGAGTGTGGAAGGAAAAGGACATGTAGCCTTCTTCCCAGGAAAATGGTCAAGATGAGCTTCTCATGGCTGGTGGAATCCTCTTTCTGTGCAGGTGGCATCTAGAACAGCTGTGCTTCTTCCAGAGAACCTTTGGAGTCTTGGGAAGGGCCTTACTAGTCTGAGAGTACATTGTACTGTCTTCTACTTTGAATATTCACCTTCAAACTGATAGAATTCCTTATTCTTGGCCAGGATGGATCCAAGTTTTATGGGGCCCGAAGTTTATATAATATTGGGATCTCTTTTTTAAGAAAAATAATGTAAGATTATGGATATAAAAGTATCTAATTAGATAAATTATGGTAAATATATTTTAAAAGCTGATAAATACTACAAGCATCACAGATCTCAGAGAAATGACACCTTTACCACCTTTTCCCCCTATGTCTTTGGCTATACGTTCTCTGATCACCTCTTTGTGTGGCAATGATTTTAAAGTAGTTTCTATAGAGAGAATAGAAAGTTAATTTTTCCTGTAACATGGTTGATTGACTTTATTATTGATAATTTTAAAAAAGTTTATTTTGGCTTTATGACTTGTTATTGATGAAGCCATGTACATTTTTTTTAAGGATTTTTTGTTTTCAAATTTGGGAAAACCTCTATCAAGTTCTTTCACATATGCAGCATAAGATTTAGAAGACCTTCCTGCAAATATACTGTTCTGGCTATGTCATTTCAAACTTTGTTTCTTATCCACTAGCTTCTGTCTGTGTATTTCTCAAACCTTGTTTCTCACCTGCTTCTCACATATTCCAGCTCCAGGTTCGAGAGCATCACTTTGTGATGTGACCCCCGGCCCTGCCCTTTGTGTCACCTCAATGAGTGAGTCAGTATAGGGAGCAGAGGGAGGGTTCCTAAACACAATTTCTATACCAGAATTGTCAATACCAATTAAACTATACCTGGAAGTGACTGCAAGCTGTATAGATACATATTCCACTAAATAAAAAAGAAATTTTATCCCCACGTCAACCATCTGTTAGATTCCTGTGGCCATTCCAGTGTCATCTCATTTGAGGGGAATTGTGATAGGGAGGAGGTCAGAGTTAGTGACCTCAGAGTTGCTCTTAGATTTGGGGCAAGGAGTCTGATGGTTGTCCTCCCCAAGCCTGTGCTGAACCCCACTCTTATCCCCTTTATCCCTTATAACTGTGATCCAGATACTTGGAACCCTGGAACTCCCTGCTCCACAGAGCCTCAAGCCTGCTTCTAAGGCATGAATTTCCCCCAGGGGCATCTTCTTTTTCAGCACTCCAGTTATATGAGTCCCAAGGCCTTGGTGGGGGAGGTGATGTTTTCAGGATTGGAGGTAGGGAGAGTGTAGATGGAGCTCAAATGTGTGGGTTGGGGTGACGTGCAAGCTGAGGACCCTTGACCTACTAGATAGAGTTTGGAGTAGACTTGGGGTTTGGCTGCAGGATGGGACCACCATTTGTATTCTTGCCCAGGCTGCACACATTTTAGGGCTTAGTCTTGTTGGAGAGGAAAGTAACAATGATCTGTTCAACTTGTGGTTAAAATAGATTGTTTTTGCATTTTATACAAAGACATGACCATGTGAATGCAGTGCTTGCACCTCCCAGGGCCTTAGAAGGGGCCTGTGCAAGTATGGGGTCCTGAAGTTTAAGCTTCATTAACTTCTCAGTAAATCTCCTTTGTTCCTTAAGATTAATGAAACTGTACATCAAAACGTTGTACCTCTTGGCATCTTTCTGTCAATCACGTCAACATCCCATTGGAAAAAAAAAAACACTCAAGGGCCTTATATATTAATCTTGAAAAATTATTAATACTAATTATTGTTATAGTTATATAACAATATAGTTATATCCCAAGTGCTCTTATCTAGTAAAATTAACCACATTGTAAAAAATCAAGAAACCAAAATCAAAGAGAAAAAAAGTTTCTAGTTAAAGATAAACATGAATTCATTCAGGCTCTTATGTTTTAGTTACTGTAGCGTCCTCCAGCCATTAACTTAGTGACTACATATGTCTTTTTTCTCAAGATTTTAACACTATTATCCATTTATCTGTTTCATAGTATATTAGAAATAACATATTGGAAAGGAATAGGCTCAAAATATTGGTAGTAGCCACTCAGAAGTGGAAACAAATGACAGTTAAATACTCACTGGAAAGAAAATTATTCAGTCAACAAATATTTGCTGAGAACTCTGCACTGGAAATTGTTCTTGGTACTAGGTATACAGCTGTGAACAAAACACACAAATCCTTGCCATCATAACGCTTATGTCTCAAGTAGGAGGTTAATGGCTTACAGTGTCAACTTCTGTAATAGATTAAGTGAGGTGAAACCTACTGGATTTAGCAACATGAAGTTTACCGATAACTTTGGTATGAGTGCTGTTCAAAGGAGCAAAAGTCTGAGTATAGTGCATTTAAGAGAAAATGGGAATTATAAACAGTATTTATGGAGAACTCTTCAAAGAGTTTGGTATAGAGGGATGGACAACAATGGGGCAGGAGCTGGAGGGGGAAGTAGGGCCGCTTACTTTATTAATGGAAGAAATGTTATTACATTTTATGCTAATGGGGAACATCCAGGAAAAAGAGAACACTTAATGATTAGGCAGAGAGTGGAGAATTGCTTGAATGGTGTTTTTAATTTTAAGAGGTGATGGGATCTAACAGATAAGTACAGGCTTTGTCCTTAAGAGGAGCATTGATAACTCATCATTGGGAGCTGGAAGGAAAGCATAGGAATGAGTCAGATGCAATTGGTTGGGCTAGTGTGATGGCAGGAACTTTTGAAAGCTTTTCGTCCCCTGTGGAAATATAGTTACAAAGCAAAGTCATTATCTGAAGAGGGAGAATGAAAAGAAGATACTGGAAGTTTTAGAAAAGATGAGATGAAATGAAATAGTTGTTTATTAAAATGGGGGAATGAATGAACAGGGGAGATTTAGGAGTGTTGTTGGGCTGAATAGTATTCAAAGCTTGCTTAGGGTTAGTGATTTTGAATTTAATGTAAGTCCAACCTTGGGGAGTGAGTGGGTGTGTGTGTGTGCATATGTAAGTGTGTGTGTATGTGTGTGTTTCCTGAAATTTTCAGCTGCCAGGACAAGTATGAAATGGGTAAAGAGCTGAATTTCATCATGGTTAGAGCAAGCACAAGAAAGAAAATGAAAGGAACAAGGGAGTTGAAGGTGTGTACAAGCTAATGCTAATACGTGACAGGATTCAACGTGTGCAAGGAAGACATGAAGGTCAGAAGAGCAACAAAAACTTATGGGATCAATTGTATATTAGTCTGTGGTCAAAAAATTGTAGGAGTTGTACATACGCCAATAAGGATAGAGCTGGAATTATAGGAGGTTATTGTTATTGGAGTGCCTAAAATGAGAGTAGAATAAGGCTCTAGCTTTCGGTAGTGACACGATCAAGGGCTCTGCTGAGAAACAGTGAAGAGGTTTTTCTTATGTATAAAGAAGGAGCTCAAGAAACTAAGAGTGCTGGGTGTGAAAAGCATCACATATGTGATTACTGATATCTCCAAGAATTATGATAGCAGTTATATTGAAGAGAGTTGACAGTAAGACAGGAACTAAAACTTCAAGGAATGAGATGGACTGACATGGGGGGTTGGTAGATGAATCCTGGAGGCAGTTAATGAGTGCTGCAGACTGAAGACATGGGATTCAGACCTGGGGAAAGGGGAAGAAAGACCATTTTAAAATATTGGCACTGTCTAGCATAGCTTATTAAGTATTATTTGATTATCCCGAATGATTAAGAGACACTATCATAACTTTTAGCATATATTATTTTAGAAGAAAGAAATATCAAATATGTTTTAGAAAGATTTTATTCAGTAACTATATTTGTATATACATTTTTACTATTTGGTGCTTAAAAGTATAATCAATGTAAGCTAAAATATAATTATGCTGATACATTGAAAAAATAATCTACATTTACCTTTAAAGTTGCTTTACATTAGAAACTAGTCAGTCAATGGATAGAAAAGTTATTTAACAAAATTCAACAACTATTTATGATAAAACTCTTATTAAAGTAGAATTGAAGAAATCTACTTTGTAAAAGATGTCTAACAAAAACTCACAGGGGTTATACTTAATAATACAATTTTAGAAATAATTTCTTCAAAGAAGCAATTTTAAGTGCCTGCTATTATTATGTTTGTTCAATATTGTATTTGAAGTTCCAGCCAGCACAGTAAGAAAAATAAAAGAAATAAAATGTACAAGAATTGGAAAGGAAGAAACAAAAGCTCTCTTTATTTGAAGATAATAAAACCATCTACCTTGAAAATTCAAAAGAATTTACATAAAAACTATTAGAACTAATAAGGGAGAGCAACAAATTCCTGTAAATCAACTTACTACACAAAAGTATTTGCATCCTGTATAACAGCTTAAAACAATTGGGAAATAATATGCAGAAAAGATAACTTCAAGGTAGGGAAACATTTCGTGAGTCACCAAAACTATAAACCAGAAGGTGATAAATTTGGCTATATTAAAGCAACAACAGCATTGAGAACAGCACTTCTGAATTACAGACACCAAAGGAAAGGAAAAAGAGAAGTCAGAGGCTTAGAGATGTTATTTGAAATACATGTTATTTACAAATTATTAGAAACCTGAAAATACAAAGAGGTTTGGCAAATCTTATGAAAAAGGAAGCACTCAATGGAAAAAATTGGAAATTCATGGAGATGAAACCCAAGTAGTCAATAAACATGTGAAAATAGTCAGTGTCAATGGTAGTCAAGGTATTACAAAATTAAACCCTGTGTTAAGCAAAATAATGGCCCCCAAAGATGTCCCCAGAAACTGTGAATATATTAGTTTACAATACAAAGAGGAATTAAGGTTGAAGATGCAATTAAGTTTGCTAATCAACTGATGTTGAGATGGGGAGATTATCCTGGTTTACTGGGATGGGCCCTAGGTAATCACAAGGATCCTTATAAGTGGAAGAGGATGGCAGAAGAGTCAGAGTCAGAGAGAAATCTGAACATGTCACATTTCTGGCTTTGAAGATGGAGGAAGTGACCACAAGCCAAGGAATGAGGCAGCCCGTAGAAGCTAGAAAAAGCAAAGAAACAGATTCTCCTGCAGAACCCCTTGAAGGAATGCAGCCCTGCTTACCCCTTGATTTGAGACCCATACGTCTGACGTCCAGAACTGGAAGATAATAAACTTGTGTTGTTATTAAGCCACTACATTTATGATAATGTGTTACAGCAGTAATAGAAAATGAATACAAGCCCTGGTGAAATGCATTACATTCCATCAAGATGGCAAACATTTAAAAGTCTGACAATATCATGTGGTATGAATGTGGAAAATGGAAAGTGTCATACAATGTTGGTGATAGGTGATAAATTAGAACATCTTCTTTGGGGAGCAATTTTACAATGTCTAATATATTTATACTCTTAGAATCAGCAATTTTATTTCTAGTTCTAGTTTAGAGAAATTATGACACATATGGACAAAAAAAAAACAAATACAAGAACTGCTTAAGAGATCTGCTGTCTTAAGAGAATTGTTGTCTTTGTTTTATTTTCAAAATCTCTCCAGTGAAAATTTAGAATCAACATATATTTCCATCAATCAGGTAATGGATAAATAATGTGTATTGAATGGATGGAATAGCATATAGCAGGTGAATGGACTAGAGTTATTTATATTAGCATGTCTAATTTGCAAAAATATATATTTAAGCAAAAAAACAAGTTTCAGAAAGGGTATATGTATATATTATAAGATCATTTATATAAATTTTTAAAACATGTAAAACAATTCTTTCTATTGTTTTTGATACATAATTGTGTGGTACAGCTATTAAAAGTATCAGTAGAAATCTAAATGCCAAAATCAAAAATTTGATGACATCTGAGTGTGGGAATTAGAGAATTTCAACTCTACAATGAGTGTATGAATTTTTCTCATCTTATTCGCTGTGCTTTTTAATATGCCTAAAATATTCCATAATTAAAAAACAAAAATATACCTAATTATTTAAATTATTTTCTGGTGGTCAATACCTTCTATCATATATATATATGTGTGTGTATATATATATATATACATATATATGTATAATTTTAGTTTATGGAAAACCAACAGGCTATACATGAGATGACAGCCTTAGCTACAATTAACAGAAATCATAATAATTACCTTTGTTGAATTCACAAATACTTCCTATTATAAGTTGAGGGTTGGAAAAAGAGACAGTCCTTACTAAAGTAGCAATCATTTTCTTTCTATTGAACTTCAGATGAGGCAGACTGTAAATAAATAAATTCAAAGTGTTATGAGATATTATTGGTGTAGTATAATTTTTACCCTACCTTGTGGGTATATGAATTGCTATATTTGAATTTTTTAAAAAATCAGATGATATCTGCCCAAGACCCACTCATCAGGTTGGAAAGCAATTCAATTTCTGCCTTATTTTGTAACATCTATTCTTTCAAGAGTCATTCCAGAGCACTTGAGATGGGCCCCTGCTTTCCTCCCACATTAATGACGTCTAGGTGCTCATTGTCCAGGCCCAGTGGTCTGGCTTTACTGCTTCTATATCAAGTGTGGGCATGAGGGGCTTGGTCCAGGCTGGGAGCTGAGGACCTGGTGTCTGGCTTCCTCGATTTAACATGGATGGTTTTCTTCCTTACATCCTATAAATTCCCAGGGGCATGTCAAGGGAACAAGGTAGTGCTTTTCACCATTGGAAGGACCCATCAAAATATCTCCCTTTGGTCCTGGGGAATAATGCTTTTCTCTGGGTCTTTTGCTTTTACCTCACCCTACTAGTTCCCCACAGCCCCTCCACTGCAGTTCAGTAAATCTCTAAAAACAGTTATTGGACTTTCATTTTTGAGGCTGTGGGATGCTGACATCAGTCAAGTTCATGTGTTGTTTTTTTTTTAAACCACATGGAGAGAAAAACAATGCATAATTTATTTGGCAGGACGTTTGGTCCAGTCCTTAAAGAAAAGTGTGGTGAATTATACTTTTCAGAAGTTTAATCTGTCTGAATGTTGCCTACATCCATACAGATTTGTCTAAGCAATTTTAACATTGTACATGCAACTAAATATGTCAAACCTAGTGACAGAGAGCTTTGCTGGTCCCATCGAGAGCACCCCTAACATGATTGAGGTATGAAAAATCAGCAGTCTTGCTTTGGATCCATCTCAAAGGGAAGGAGGACTGAGCTCACTAATCATGCAGGGGTCATTTCCACTGTCCAAAGACTCTTCTGGTGTCCCGAGAATTACAAGGATGATCTAAATAATGTTGGACTAGTCAAACGACAGCTCACATTGTTGAATCTTACCTAGTTCCCTGGAATCTCTAGCATGCCTGTGTCTTTATGATTGGAGTGGAGTTGAGTAAACCAATGTGCCTGCCTCAGTGGCAGCTTTACAGAATCTGCTGGGTGCTTGGGCTAAAATCTCAGGCTTCATCTTGAGTTGCTAAAACAACTGAGGAACATACATTTCCTTAAATGGTTACACATCCTCAGTATTTGTATCCTAATGACTCTATCACTTTGATAAGAAAAATGCACTAGGACACCAAGAGCAAATTAATAAATGCCTTAAAATTAGACAAGTGGCCATTTCATGTAATAGTGACATTCATGCTATTTGAAGAAATTACACAGAACGGTAGCAGATGTTTTCCACTCCCACTACTGACAGATCAGGATACAGAAGCCTTAAACTGCATTGGGAAGGATTTAGGTCAGTGTGAGAAAATCAGCGTGCATTTAAAAACTCTTTTTGTATGTTTAAAATACGTTGTAATGCTTTAAGAAACAGCTCTTCCTTTTGAAATTCTGCTAGAAAGCTTCCATGGAGAGCTGCAGCTGTCTGGGTGCCTTCAATGGAGATGATTCAGCTGGGAGGAATGCCATCATAAGGGGAACAAAAGTTCAGAGCAGGGTGGGTATATGGTAAAGGAGAAATTTTTAGAACCAAGATTTATATTCTAGAACAAAAGTCTCGAAAATGGGGTGCCTTTCCCAAGGATTGGACAGGAGTTTCCACTGGTATTCAGCAATAAGAGATTAAAACTACCACCTACTGTTTGTTTCTTAATTTGTGTTTCACATTATATTATTATTATATTGATATTTTGGTATTATACTTTGTGTTTTACATTGTACATAATAGATTAGTTCATTAGAACATGAATATAACTTACAAAAAAAGCCACTGTATATGTCTACAGTGCTGACAAATTTTTATTTATGATTTTATTGATAAGGGTACAGCTTAGAAATAATTCAGAGTCTCCTCTAAATCTGTTAAGCCAGATCTGATGTGGGAGCAGAAAGGCCAGTGCCACCTTGATGATGACAAATAGCTTCTAAGGCCAAGGCTGCAGCTGGCTTATGCAGGGCCCTGGTGAGAGTTTGAAAAAAGGCACCTTTCTAAGTGGACATAGCCTTGCGGTGTCCCTGGCCTGGCAATCCATGTAGGGACTGAATGTCAGCCCATTCCCACACATCCTAACATGGTAGCCTGTCTCAGGCAGACTGAGGACACCAGGGAGGGAGGAGGTGAGAGACCATTGTATTTTTTCTGCTTCCCTTCCCCAGATGAAAATCAGTACTTAAAACATATAAAGCTAAATCTTTAGGCGATGAGATGGTTAGCTTTGATACAAACTTGGGTACCAGGAGGAGAAAGAAGACTTGTTTCTTATTTTATTTCTTAAACGTGGCACTTTTTATTCTCTCCTCATATCCATTCTCTTCTTCTTCCTGAATATTTGCAGCAAAGTATAGACATAGGATTTGATTTTGGCCAGTGAGCGGTAGTTTTAGGAGTAAATTCAAGGAAGTCTTTAAAGGGAGAGGCTGAACTTTTCTTTATTCCTTTCTCCTTTCATACTGCTTCCTGGAATATAGATGGGGTGTCTAGAACTCTGACAGCAATACTGAATCTCGAAGAAGGATATGTCTAAGGATGGCAAATTAGTAGTATGGAAGGAGTGCATGTTTCTGAGAACTTCATGCAGCATCTACACTAATGCTAGACTTTTTGCAGATTTTCTTTACTTGAGAGAAATAAATTTCTACTATTACTAGGAGATTTTCTCCTATTTCAGCTGAACTTAATCTTACCTCAGTATATGAAATTCCTTCCTAATTCCATGATTCTAAGTATACTTGACTATACCCATTCCTGTGAACCTAAATGTGATAATGGAGCAAATAATCAATGAATATTCTGATAATTTCTAGCTATTTACATCATCATTGCAAACGATTTAGCTGAATTATATAATAGAGTTTTCAATAGCTTTGGGTCATATAGACCCAGAATCAAATTTCAACTTTACCACCTACTAGATGTACAGACTCGTGAGACAGAGATCTCTCATATATGTTCTTTCCTCTGTGTCCTATAACACCAGCTTATAGGATTGCTGTGTTTACTAAATGAGATGATATGTATAAAGTGCCTGCCATTCAAAAGTGCTCTATACATGTTAAGTACTCTCTGAAATTCATTTTCTAGTAACCTGTTTCTTTATTTTATATCATTACTGCTTGGCACGTTGTCTTTCATGGAGTACACACCAAATAAATGATTCTTTAATAAAAATAAGGTAAAGATTCTCAAGGACTTTATAAGCCATATATCTTATTCTCTTCATTTGAATTCACTTTAAGTTTTGTGAAATGTTTTTCTAATGTTCAGAAAGATTCATGGGCCACTTGAGTGTTCACTTTACAACCAGGGAGTTTAGTTTGGAATTGGGTAGAACCTGGCTTTTTATTCCCTAGTATGTAAAAAAATATATATATAGAATTACTCAATGCACAAAATTGTGTTGCAGATTAAAATGAGCATTCTACTTGGAAACATACGCATTGGACACTTTTTTAGAAAATTAGGCAATTTTATTCTCTCCAAATACATACTACTATCTCTATGCGTTTGCATTTTTATCTCTCTCAGCAAGAAAATCATGGAGCTGGGAAGAGTTTATAGAGATCCTGTGGCACAGTGGCACATCCCTGTGTTGATGTAGGAGTTTGCCCAAACCAACCTGAAGACATAGCAAAGGGAATTTTCCCTGTTTAATGACCTGCATGATGTATCATAATGCTTTCATGTACAAGTGGTTTTATTAATTGTGCTCTTTCTGTTCTTTTCTCAGTAGTGTCTAGTAAAACAATCTGGTCTCATCAAAAATGTTCTGTGCTCTTTTCTTCATATCCCATGGCTCAGAGATCATGTTTCAGATGTTAGAGAGGGAGGGTTAGAAAGAATAAAAGCGTGGCAAAGGTTAAAGGGAAGTGAAAAACTTTCTTCTTCACTTCCATAAACTCTCTCTGAGAAATACTAGACCTCTTCACCCAGTAGATAGATAGCGTTTGAGTTACAACTGCTTTAATCCATCTTTAATCTAAAGGAAAAGTAAACTTACTGAAAGAGTGACATAATATTGGAGACTGTGAGAATCCATTACCACCAAAATGACAAATCTCTGTGTGTGTGTGTCCTCTTGTATCCCACTAATACGTACTGCAAAGAAGGAAACTCCAAAGCACTTTGCTATATGATATATGTTGACATTATTAGGATATTTGCAGAGTCTTTAAGAAATAAAAAATTGAGAAAATCAGGGAGAAATAAGTGTTCTCAAGGCTTAGAAATGAATTAAGAAAGAGGTGTGTTTTTCAACATTCAAGAGCCAACTTTTAAGTTGAGCATGTGACTGAGTAGGATCTAGTGAAATGCTACTGAAAGAGTCCCACAAGCTTTTTGATAGCTTCTATGCTGACACACACATCCAAGTGTATTTAAGTGAAATCCAGGTATTGTTTCTATTTTAAGTGAAATTAGTTGAGCCTTCAACGGCTTTACGGTGTTTCAGACAGACATTTGTCAGGACTTTATCAACAAATAGTGCCCTCAGGGGAGATTTAAAGAGCAGGCTGTCATGGAAAGTGAGGACAAGAGACCTAGGCAGCAGACCCAGGTGAAACGTGCATAGGAAGATGCCTGTCTGAGGATGTGCACTCAGTCAGCACCTGTGCTGTTCTGCCAATCCCTGCATCTTTTTTTAAAAAAATTATTTATTTTTATTTATTTATTTTTGGCCACATTGGGTTTTCATTGCTGCATAATCACCAAAAGTGTTTCTAGTAAGATTTAGTTAAATAATTTTCTTTAAAACCACTAATAGGATATACATATGTATTTTTAACTGACCTATCTGTGGTAAATAATAACAATTTAATATGGATTTCTGAATGTTACATGATACAAAAGATTAAAAGTTTATATTTTTCCATATTTTAATGTACTAGTACTAGAAGATTTTTGATGTGCAACTTTTGAAAGTTGTTGGAAAATTTAAAAGCTATTAGGGCTTCATAATTATTATTTGTGTGTGTATGTGTGAGCGTGCGCTTGTCTGCATGCCTGAGTGTGTATGTGTGTATTTTTCCTCCACCAAATCATAAGCTTCTTGATGTAGGGACAATGTCTTTTATCCCTGTGTGCCCACTTCATTTTTATACTTAGGTGCTAGTACCTTCCCTGCCACATTGAAGGTGCTCAATAAACATTTGTTTAATGAGTGAATGAACAAACAAACAAATAAATAAAGCAAAAATAAAAATATAACCCTAAAAGAGAAGAAACATTTATAAATATTATCATGAAAGGGTGATTGCTTCTTTTGCGGTATAATTTTTTAAACATCTCTGTAGAAATAAATAATTTTCAGCATCATATTGTAATAGATTGCATTATAGAGCCTATAAACTAAAGTATTGAGCATTTCAAAAGGCAAGGAAAAGACTTCTACTGGAACTCATGCCAGTGGTGTTCAGTGGTTAGAATAGCATTCTGAAGCCTTCAAGTTAATTATATCTTAAAGATCGTTGTGGTTAAATATTTCTCCAAATATATGACACTAGTTTAACATAGGTGTAGTCTCAGTCATGCTAAGTTAAGTATCAGAACTATTTTTCATGTCTGTACTCCAGGCAAGTATCATTCATTCCTCAAATTATCCCCCATGTACTCCATCAGGATGCATTTACTGGCTTTATCTCCAATATTTTGGAACTGATTACTATTTACCATCTCCGTCTCAACAACTTTATTCTTAGTCACCAGCAGTTCTGTTGTCTTACTGGTTTCCTTGATCACCCTCTTTCCCCTTATTCTCCCCTTAACAGCAACAGTGATCTTTTTAAGCTTAAATCACATCATACTGATTCCCTGGTTCACATGCTCTGGTGGCTTCATTGCGATTAGGATACAGTTCACACTGTCTCACCCCTCTCCACCCTTTTTCCATGCCTCTGCAGCATGTGGTCTTCCTCCTGCGATCTCATCTCCTGTGTGCTACCCTTTCCACTATGCCACAACCACAGTGACTGTATTCTGAGCCTCCTCCCATTGGAGAGTCTTTGCATTTGCTGTTTTCCCTGCTGCAGAGGCTCCTTCCTTATATTTTCCAAAGACACCTCCTCAAAAGTATGTCTTTGCCTAACAGTCATTGTCTCGATGCTTCCATTTCTAATTACCCTAGCTAAGTTCGTCTTGCATCCATGTCACTCCAATCACATTTCCCTATTTTGTTTTCTTCATGGTATTTCCTACTATCTGGAGTTAAGTGACAGATTTGCCATTTGTTTTCTTATTTGGCTACTGTTGGACGCTTCCATTTCTAATTACCCTAGATAGCTAGGTTCGTCTTGCATCAATGTCACTCCAATCACATTTCCCTATTTTGTTTTCTTCGTGGTATTTTCTACTATCTGGAGTTAAGTGACAGATTTGCCATTTGTTTTCTTATTTGGCTACTGTTGGTTAGAATGTAAGCTTATTAGTGACCTGGACATCCTTGATTTCTTTTTTTTTTTTTTCTGCTGTAGTTCCCGGCCTTAAAACTGTGCCTAGAGAATCTCCTCTGTGAAGAAAATCTACATTTGAGACATTGACCTTTTGAGGTTTATGTCCTAAAGTCAGTCTCACATACCTTGTTGTTTAGTCATCAGTGGGAAAAGACATGATTATTTAAAGATCTGAGCTCCTATCCATACTGGTTCATCACTTTTTTTTTTTTTTTTTTTTTTTTCGGTAAATCTTCCCGGACCGGGGCACGAACCCGTGTCCCCTGTATCGGCATGCAGACTCTTAACCACTGCGCCACCAGGGAAGCCCTGTTCATCACTTTTTCATGTAAGATGACCACACACGTCAGAGAAATAACTAGGGAACTGAGGCAAAACTGAGGATCAAAGAGTCAAGTAACTGGTTTGAGGTCTTGAGTCAAGGTGGTAGGCCTGTTTTAGAAGCCTGGGGAAGCTGTATTCTAGGAGTTCCATTAGTCTCTCTCTGTCTCTACACTGTGACTGGTAGCAGAAGTAAAGTCCCACAATCTCCCGGAGCACGTTGAAGCTCTGATTCCAACATGGTACACTATGGGGAATAGAACTGATCATGTAGATAAGAGAAGGGCAGTGTTTTTCCAAGGTTCTGGTTACGGACAGTTTGGGACACACTGTTTACCTGGTGCTGGAATCCTTCAGGTCAACTTCCCGGGTGGCACAGGCATTAATGAGGGAAATGACTGTGTATGTCTATAAGCAGTGGTGCCCAGGCTTATGAAAGACGGGGCAGGCATGGGATGAAAGGCAGGTTGTTTGAGAATAACCACAAGGGGGAGAGACTTCTTCATCCCTGCACCTGAAAAAATTATGCAAACAAATAACAACAATGTTTAGAGAGGGCTATTAGGTATATGAAGTATATATATACTGTTTCTGCCTCCCCTGTTTATTTCTGGATCCATGAGGGCAACTTATGGGAAATATTACCATATTCTGGTTGCTTGTACATATATTCCATTCTGCAGGGTAGAACTCTATACTTAAAAGATGTTATCTTTCAGCTCATATGATAGCCAGCTCCTCCATAGACTGTTTCACCATTTATAAAGCTGTCACTTCTGGGTGATGGACTACATGGTAAGACCAGTAATCTAGGCTTCAATCTATTGCCTTACGTCCTTTGCACTGAAGTGAGTTCCTTGGTGAGAGGTAGTAGTGAGTATGAGAGGTTTATCTGTTATAAACTGAATGTTTGTGTCCACCCCCAAATTCATATGTTGCTCACTCCCAGTGTGATGGTATTTGGAGATGGAACCTTTGGGAGGTATTAGGTTTAGATTAAGGCAGGAGGGTAGGACCCTCATGATGGGATTCATGCCCTTATATGAGGAAGAAGACAGGGAGATGTCTCTTTCCATATGCACACAAAGAAGTTGTGTAACCACACAGAGAGGTGGTGGTTGTCTGCAAGCAAGGAAGTAGGCCATCACCAATAACCAAATCTGTTGGTACCTTCATCTTGGAAGTTCAGTGTCCAGAACTGTGAGAAATAAATGTTGTTTAAGCCACATTTTGTTATAGCAGAACTAAGACACTGTCCATATTTCCTTTTCTCAAAATTGTCATCAGCAGTGCTCCAATATTGTTCCTTTAATGCCCTTGACTAGCTGGTTGGACAATTAGCCCCTGATATCGATGCAAATCCTTACTTATGGCTGTATCTTCTTATAAGCACAGTAAGATATACTGCTCGATAGTCTGCCCTCTAGGAAGATTGTCTTGTTCACTTAGTGCCACATCTGAGAGAGTCTGTGTTGGCCCCCATAATTCAGCTTTAAGTTACTGCCAGACTATCATGTGGAATCATTTGCTAACCGACTTTAAATTGTTTTATGTCCAATCAGCTCCTGATTGTAAACTCTGAGTCCACAGGGGCTTGTGGAAGGAACAACAGTAGAGTGGCTGGGACAGGGACCCTGAGTGTACTCAAGGAACCCAGGAACTCCATTTTGATTCCCATGTTAGGACTTTCCAGGGGCAACATAAAGCACTCTGATCTGCCACTGACCCTCAGATGCCCACTGGATCTGCTGAGTTGTGAGGGTTACATGTCCTATCCTTGGATCAACTGGAAAGGCTTTTCTTTCTTTGGTATCCAGTTAAGACTTTTGGGTCAGAACAAGAGGCCCAAATGTAGTGTATGCATCAAACATAATGCTTGCTTGTTAAGAAAAGGGGATGCAAGATTTATCATCCTGTAGTCACTCCTTTTACAATGAATATTCTTGAAGTCCACTAATTTTAACACTATATATCTTGATGTTAATCATTGTGTATCAACTTTTTCCTGGGTGGTTTTAATATGAAGATTTAAAACTTTTTCCAGGAACATATACTTCTATAATACACTTGAATGTTTATTTGTTTCTCTTTTACTTATTCTGGTTTCTTATTAATGGAATGCTAATGATAAAGTTGAAATCTTTAATATCTATCATCTTCTTCCCAATCATGTTTATTTCATTCCACAGTACATTTATTACCATATATTTTGTTTTGTGTGATCTTTTTAAAAACTTCTCTTTTCTGTCCTTAACTGTTTCCATTTCTGTTTATTTTTTTCAATGCTTCTACTAATATGATAGATTTTTCTACATCATTTGTTTCTGCGCACACTCTTAGTCATGTTTTAAGACATTCAAAACTCATGTTGAGTGCTTCCTTCCTTTTGCAAGCCTTCTCCGACTCCTTCCTCACTCACCATAAGACTGGGTTAGGTGGTTCTTATGTTTTTTCTGATAAATTCTATCATTGCACATTATTATTATTTGTTTCTGTTTGACTTCTGCACTAGGTGCTACTTGAAGGCAAGAGCCATCTCTTATGCATCTTTATTTCCACACTATGTGATTTTAAGTATTAGAGAATACTAGTTGGAAGGAGAAAAATACATCAGTATAAATGACTTGGAGCTGTGCTTTCCAAAATGATAGAGCCACAGCAAATCTAATGAATCAGTAACCCTACATAGACTACCTCCTGACAATGGCTAAATTTAAGGGAGTTGTTAGATTTATTGAGAGTGTGACAAGGTTACTAATTATTGTTTTTTAAATATGAAGGTATTACTGAGACTTGTTCTGAACAGTGGAATATTACAGTTGAAAAGGAACTTAAATATCATTGAGTCTAATCTTTCTTCCTGTAATGCTCTTGATGTTGAATGAAGGGAAAACAGTCCTCAAAAGCTGAGAGACTTGAAAAGATTACTCAGCTTATAAGTGGTTAAGTCATTTTTAAGAGCCAGGTCTATCATGATTATTTCACACTATTCACTACTCTGCCTCTCTGGACAATTCCATTCCTTTCTGTAGCCTTCAACTATAGCAAGGCAGCTCCAGTGTTTTCACAATTCTTCCAGTTGCTACTTATTTTATCGAAAAAGCCAAAGTGGTTTTATCAAAACCACCAGTAATTAAAATGGAGTGGCATAGAGATAAGTAGTGAGCTTTTCATATTTTATGCCTTAAGAAAGAATCTGGTTCCTAACAGAGCACCTACCTAGCACATACAGTATTTGCTTAAAAATAGCTATTGGATAAATAATTGTATAAGCTTAAATGTGGCATTGTGATAATGGTTGATATAATCTCACAGTTGAGCTTCCCTAAACTTCAGCAAATTTCTCCTGTTTTAGTTCAGAGGTAGAAACATATCCAAAGAGATGTTTGACCTTTAGTATCTTTATGTGCTTCTTATAAGGGGTCCTATTCTGGCATCTTGTCAGTTTTGAAGTAATCCACTAAAATGTTTATTCTATTATTTGCATATAAAGGGTCTTCTTCTGTAATGTAGGTCTACACCCTTGTTTAGCGATAAAGTTGTCTTTTTAATCTTTTAACCTTATATCTCTTTCCACAGCTATGTTGTTAGTGTAACAGCAATTTCCTACATTGAAACAGTAGTATCATCTTGTGCGGGTTAGCAAGATCAGCTTTGTAGAAACCATTATTGAATATCCAAGGCCTGTTATAGAGACACTCTGTGATGCGCTATACTACTCTTTTTGAAACTAGCTAATCTCAAGCAAGGTTTGACTCTGTTTCAAAATCCTAATCGATTTTAGAGCAACTTCTTAGATGTTAAGTCACATGACAGCTGTGCAGTAATACACACCATAAGTTAATAAAGTGTGATTAGACTGCAAGTGATAAAAATTATATGCATAAATACTGATAAAAGCTAATGGCCATAGTAAAATTCCTAACGTATGTACAGAATCTCTAGCAGCTGGAGCCTTGATCTTATGCATTGTAACCTATGACCAACAGGTGGCAGCAGTTCCCAGAAAGTTCTCACTGGAGAGCACGTAAAATCATACAACAGTTACAACTCTTATGCTTTATTCTTCACTAGGGTTGTGTAAAATACAGTGTATTTAAACTGAATGATAGAGGCCTCTGTTTGCTGCTTTACAAGCAAAATTATTCAGTTACATTTAGAATTATATGTATAACGTATTTTTATTATACTGTGTTGAAATGTGTACAGTACACCAATAACTGCTTTCCTTTTTGTTGAAGGAGGTTGGGAAGTAGGGATGCATTGAGTACATTAACTTTTCTAACTCTTCATCCCTGGGGATGTTTTAAAGAAATGACTCTACTGATTTCTTACAGATTTTCGTTTGGCTG
This sequence comes from Neophocaena asiaeorientalis asiaeorientalis, assembly GCF_003031525.2. Classification (NCBI taxonomy): domain Eukaryota; kingdom Metazoa; phylum Chordata; class Mammalia; order Artiodactyla; family Phocoenidae; genus Neophocaena; species Neophocaena asiaeorientalis. The sequence goes on from NW_020175410.1 coordinate 6,289,441, forward strand.
TAGCACAGGACTAGATTTTGTTATTTGGAAATAAGGCACATCACAACTACAGGAGTCTGTAAAATTTAGAATAAGATATACTGACAATACCATGTTTGATAATTCTGCAGTATACTCTCCTTTATTAAAGAGAGTGTCTTGTTGTGTCCTTGAAAAAGTATGACCACATTTATTTCAAACATGGACTCATTTTTCTCTCCTCCAGTTTTATTGAGATATAGTTAACATACAGCACTGTATAAGTTTAAAGTGTACAGCATCATGATTTGACTTACGTACATCATGAAATGATGACCACAATAAGTTTAGTGAACATCTATCATCTCCTATAGATACAACATTAAAGGAAAGGAAAAAAATATCTTTTCCTCATGATGAGAACTTGGAATTTACTCTAACAGCTTTCATATATAACATACAGCACTTTTAATTGTATTTATTGTGTTGTAAATTACATCCCTACTACTTATTTATCTTATAACTGGAGTATGACCATATATTAAGTGATTAGTTGACTTGTTTGGAATGTATCTTTCATCACAAGGGCACACTGGCACAATTAAAACAAATCATTATGTATAAGAGACAAGTTATAAACCAAATCAGGGTTATTTGCAGATGTATTGGAACTATTAGTCTCCTAACAGTGTCACACCTCCGACTCCATCCAGTGTTACACAGTTAATCAGTGTTAAGAACAGTCTTCCAGTTCATGCTTCAATTCATGATTCAGTAGTTCAACATTTTTCGTTGTCATAATTGGCGGGGGTGCTGCTACTGGGGTCTAATGGGTAGAGGACAGGTATGCTGATTAACAGTGTACACTCACAGGACAGTCCTCCACAAAAATAATGTCAAGAGTGCCAAAGTTGAAAAACTCTGTTCTTTACTAGATTGTCAGCTAGAAAAATCAATTGTATCTACATCTTAGGAATACATACACAGAAAGGCCAACAAAATTAGAATCCAGGTTCGTAAGCTAAAACGTAAAAACTTTGAGGTGATGATAACAGGTTTTCTAAGAAAAAATATCTATCCATCCTTTGAATGAAAAGCTCAGTGTTAAAAGCTCTTGCCTGAGAATTATAAATGTGAGTTGTTCTACTGAAGGAACCCCAAGGGGCAAGTTTATATTTTTAAACTTGCACAAGAAATTCTTCAAAGAGCCTCATTAGCTACCCAGCAAAACTGAAAGACACAGTACATCAAACTTCTATTTGCTAAACAAATTGAGCGCTGAATATACTTATTGAAATATTGTCATGTATCTAGTTGCTTTTGAATTCTTCAATTTGTACTCCAAAGAATAGATGAAGAGCGACCACTCTTTCCATATCCATCTTGCCCCCTAAACTTGCAGGCACTGCTTCTCCACGTTGGGAATTGAGGAAATATAGGAAAATTTCATGAGGTTGCTTTTGCTCTTTAGGTCTGATTTGCCCATAACGATGTGTGCATGAGTGCGTGTGTGCCTACATGTTCCATATGGAGACATTCCAAATACTGGAATCTTTCCAAACTCTTTCCATATCCATCTTGCCCCCTAAACTTGCAGACACTGCTTCTCCACATTGGGAATTGAGGGAATATAGGAAAATTTCATGAGGTTGCTTTTGCTCTTTAGGTCTGATTTGCCCATAACGATGTATGCATGAGTGCGTGTGTGCCTACATGTTCCATATGGAGACATTCCAAATACTGGAATCTTTCCATGTTCTAGAAAACTCTAGTAAAAAGTATTTTGTGAGGTTTATGACTACATAGACACTTAGAAGAGAATATTTAGAATATTATCTATGTCTAGTACAAAAAAATTCTTTAGGTCCAATAAATACAAAATATCGCAGCACATTTTTAATGATAACTGTTAGGCACCCAGGATAGTGTTCTTCTCCTAAGTATGTACTATACCAGGGCCTTAAAAATTTGACTTCTCATAAAATTTTATATTATTGCATCAAAATGTATATATTTGAATTTTGAACCATTGCTTTGATTCCTAAGAAGGTCAAATGTGACATCCAGTAAATACATTTCTGATTCATTTTCTCTTTGTAAAAGGAAAAGAAAAAAACCCAGAAAGCAGGAAGTGGGGTGATTATGCTGATAAAATAAACAAGTGTAGTGTAATGATCCAAAGCTCAGTATATCTGGGAGAATTGCTGTGTAATCGGGCTCCTTAGATGTCTAGCAACTACATAGGCAGAGACTCAACTTCTCTGTGATGTAAAGGCTTGACTTCCTCTGTTTTATAATGAAAAGCAATGTGGCTCTGACTTTGTAGATCAAGATTTGTGCTTTGGTTAAACTGATAAGCATTTTTCAATTTTCTTTACAGTGCTTATTTGCTTCATGAGGGCTATGTTATATAAAGAACAAAAATGAGATTGGAAATACAACTTTGGCCAAAAGACATTTTCACATATTTTCGGATAATGTAAAAATGAAAGAAAAATCAGACAATATCTATGATGCTTTTATATTTAAATGCATTGCACCAAAAAGAGTGTGACATAAATTGTTAACAGCAACTATTTGCATGTTTTTGAGGAGTTCTTTGAGTAGAATAATATGTAAAATGATTCTAAGAAGAAGGTATTTGTCCTCACAGGGTATATTTTTTCTCCACATGAGATTTCTACAATTAGAAACAGTTCTTTATTGTGTTTCAACTCGTTATAATGAAGCTTGCATAAAGAAAATATATAGGATGTTTACAGGAGGTCATGATTATCCTCTCGGGTTGAATCAAACCTAATTTGTCTAATAATTTTGCCATTATTACTAATAAGGTGGTATAGCTTATGTTGGTCATGTCAGATTGCTTGTTCATTTATTTAGTGACTGTTTATTGAGCATTTGCTTTACCTGAGGTACTCTTCTGGGAGCTGGGAGTGAAGGATTGAATGTGATGGTCATTGTGCCTGCCCTCATTTCTAATGAAACCATCAGAATAATGGAATCCATCCTGTGCTCTACTCTTTTCTGTTATATGGACCCTATATATAGAAAACCTGAATAAACACTTGTGCTAATTAGAAATATTAAAGTAAAATATGATACTTTAAGAATCTATTTTAAATCCTAATAATATTCTAACAACAGCAGTAATAATATATTAATGTGCCTATTTAAACATTACTATGTCCTCCTCATGATTGAATATGTTGATGGCTTTCAGTAAAGTTACCTTAATTATGGTTCTCAAAGTATACATCTTCTTGCCCTCTCTCTCCTGCCCACCCTCTCTCTTTTCATATATATATATATACACACGCGCGCGCGCGCATACACTAATGAGAACTGTTATACTTGGTTATTGGACATAAAAATTTAGAAACACTGTAAAACTCTGACACCCAGAATTCCCAGGAACAGAGAAAATCCTAGGTAACTCAAAGTACTATTTCATAAATGAGATTTCTCAAGTGCTTTCCAATTCATTTTGTGTAACATTGATTTGCAAATAATCTTAGACAAATGAAAGCTTAGGTACTTGAAGTGAGTTCCGTGTTTACCATTCAGAGCATTAAGCAACTATCCATTTCAGAATTTAGTATAAACTCAAATAAGTTGAGCATGATCTGGATTGGAGGAGGGGGGAGAATTCAAGGTATCAATAGACTTCTTTTCAAACCCACTTTCTTAGTATAACTAAAAGCTGTGGTGTGGATAGTAATCTCTTGCTTAAACACAGTATGAAAGATCACTCTAGGTCACCCATTTGGGAGATAGAAATTAGGAAGCCTGCTTTGCTTGAGCAACCAGTGCCAAGGTGGGGAAAGAAAGTATAACTGCCATCTGTTGGAAAAACTAAACTAAATCTCACAATGCATGAAAAAAAAAACCAACACAATATGGGAGAACAAACCATTAATGGGTTTTCTCAGTAAAGCATGTCTCTTCTTTTTTCTTACATATACACTTAATGATTAATGTGGCTGCAGTAAAATATATCATTGCATTTGTTAAGATTAAACCTAAGGTCCCAAATCTGATTTCCTAGGTTTACCACCCTTGAGGATCTGTTGAATATGACTGCCACCTTTGGGATGACCTCCCACTAATGGCTAGGCCTAGTGGATTGTTCCTGGTCATCACTTGTAAGGACTTGGCTGCCTTCCTTATTAAAAGAAAAGAAAAATTTTCTAAGTTTTAAGAGAGAGGGTTTGGTCTTGTCAGAAGTAGGCAAGGGGAAAGGAGAAGTTCAGGACAGAGGACTGCAAGTCACCTGCCTGTTGCCATGTGAACAAACTCCCTCTATCTCATCATCTAGAATAGGTTCCCCTGCTTGAGTCATTTCTTTTCCTCTTGAGGCTTTGGGTAAACTTTTACCTATATGAAAGTCACAACTGGGAGATGAGTTGGTGGTAGGGGCAGAGGGTCCAAATCTTGATGTACAGTTGAACCTTGAACAAAACAGGGGTGAGGGCCACTGACCTTTTGAATAGTGGAAAATCGGTGTATAACTTTACAGTTCCTCCGTATTTGAGGTTCTACACCTGCAGATTCAACCAACTACAGATCATGGGGTACTGTAGTACGTATTTAGTGAAGAAAATCCACCTATAAGTTGACCTAAGCACTTCAAACCTATGTTGTTCAAGGGTCAACTTTAGGGACAGTATTTACCTCTTCTTTTTGATTAGGAAAGTAGGCCTGTGGTCAAAAGATATTTATAGAATATACAAAAGGGTGTTCAATGTACTAGGTATGGTTGGTAGATACCATTGTGGCCATTTTATGTGGCCTTATAACAGAAGTATATATAAAATCTTCCTAGAAGAGCACAAAAGGAAGATTTAACAAATACATTTATTTTCTTCTTGTCAATAAAATCTTTCTCATGCCCTTTGTCACTATGAATTATTTACGTTTAGAAAGTAAATAGTTATGATTTATAATGAACACACTATAATATATGCTGTTTAAATTCCAAAATTTAATACCAAGACCCTCTCCCCCCATAGGAAGGGGCTTGTTCGTTTCCAAGTCACCTCTTGGGGTAATGCACTAGCATTTAGGAGGTGCAGTTACCTATACTGAAGAAAAATTTCCAGAGATTACATCTCCTAGAAGAGATTATTTTTATTTATACAGTAATTTTTTTCAAAAGAGATAAAGTATAATTATGAGAGAATACCAACTGAAAAAACTGCTAAAATTCATATTTAATATCTCAAGATTTCTAAAATTAGGTAAGTAAATTATAGCAAGATACTGTACTTCAGTTTTTGTAAATAATATTCAATTGGAAATAAAATTACATAGCTGTTTACTTAAGAGAGAAAATATAAATGATATGAGATGAAAATACATGAAAAAATCTAGCGAAAATTAAAAATCCCGTTTTTTAAAGTAACATGATTAATGAGCATGTCCTCAAAAGAAGTAGATTAGGTGCAATGACACTTAAAAATTATTTTCTTTTCATGTAGATTATTTGGTATTTGTGCATATCAATTTAAAATTTATATGGGGGGAGCTTCAAGTTGGCGGAAGAGTAAGACGTGGAGATCACCTTCCTCCCCACAAATACATCAGAAATATATCTACGTGTGGAACAACTCCTACAGAACACCTACTGAACGCTGGCAGAAGACCTCAGACCTCCCAAAAGGCAAGAAACTCCCCACGTACCTGGGTAGGGCAAAAGAAAAAGGAAAAAGCAGAGACAAAAGAATAGGGACGGGACCTGCGCCAGTGGGAGGGAAGCTGTGAAGGAGGAAACGTTTCCACACACCAGGAAGCCCCTTCGCGGGCAGAGACTTTGGGTGGCGGAGCGGGGAGCTTCGGAGCCACGGAGGAGAGCACAGCAACAGGTGTGCGGAGGGCGAAGCGGAGAGATTCCTGCACAGAGGATCAGTGCCGAGCAGCACTCACCAGCCCGAGAGGCTTGTCTGCTCACCCGCCGGGGTAGACGGGGGCTGGGAGCTGAGGCTCGGGCTTCGGCTGGATCCCGGGGAGTGGACTGGGGTTGGCTGCCTGAACACAGCCTGAAGGGGGCGAGTGCGCCACAGCTAGCTGGGAGGGAGTCCAGAAAAATGTGTGGAGCTGCTGAAGAGGCAAGAGACCTTTTCTTCCCTCTTTGTTTCCTGGTGCGCGAGGAGAGGGGATTAAGAGCGCCACTTAAAGGAGCTCCAGAGATGGGCCGAGCCGTGGCTATCAGCTTGGACCCCAGAGATGGGCATGGGATGCTAAGGCTGCTGCTGAAGCCACTAAGAAGCTTGTGTTCAAGCACAGGTCACTATCCACGCCTCCCCTCCCAGGATCCTGTGCAGCCCGCCACTGCCAGGGTCCCGTGATCCAGGGAAAACTTCCCCTGGAGAACATACAGGGCGCCTCAGGCTGGTGCAACGTCATGCCGGCCTCTGCCGCTGCAGGCTTGCCCCGCATTCCCTCCCCCGGCCTGAGTGAGCCAGAGCCCCTGAAGCAGCTGCTCCTTTAACCCTGTCCTGTCTGAGTGAAGAACAGACGCCCTCAGGTTACCTACATGCAGAGGCAGGGCCAAATCCAAAGCTGAACCCTAGGAGCTGTGCAAACAAAAAAGAGAAAGGGAAATTTCTCCCAGCAGCCTCGGGAGCAGCAGATTAAATCTCCACAGTCAACTTGATGTACCCTGCATCTGTGAAATACCTGAATAGACAATGAATCATCGCAAATTGAGGAGGTGGGCTTTGGGAGCAACGATATATATATATATTTTTTTTTTTCCCCTTTTCTCTTTTTGTGAGTGTATATATTTATGCTTATGTGTGTCATTTTGTCTGTATAGCTTTGCTTTTACCATTTGTCCCAGGATTCTGTCCTTTTTTTTTAATATACTTTTTAGCTCTTGTTATCATTGGTGGATTGGATTTGATTTTTGGTTTGGTGGATCTTTCTTTTCTTATTACTTTTTAATTTTTTAAATAATTTTTTATTTTAAAAACTTTATTTTATTTTACTTCCTTCTTTTTTCTTTCTTTTTCTTTCTTCCTTCCTTCCTTCCTTCCTCCTTCCTTGCTTCTGTCCTTCCTTCCTTCCTTCCTTCCTTCCTTTTATTCTGAGCCATGTGGATGACAGGCTCTTGGTGCTCTAGCCAGGCATCAGGGCTGTGCCTCTGAGGTGGGAGAGCCAAGTTCAGGACATTGGTCCACCAGAGACCTCCCAGCTCCATGTAGTATCAAAGGGCGAAAATCTCCCAGAGATCTCCATCTAAATGCCAAGACCCAGCTCCATTCAATGACCAGCAAGCTCTAGTGCTGGATACCCTATACCAAACAACTAGCAAGACAGGAACACAAGCCCAATCATTAGCAGAGAGGCTGCCTAAAATCATAATAAGGTCACAGACACCCCAAACCACACCACCAGACGTGGACCCACCCACCAGAAAGACAAGCTCCAGCCTCAACCACCAGAACACAGGCACTAGTCCCATTCCCCAGGAAGCCTACACAACCACTGAACCAATCTTAGCCACTGGGGGCAGACACCAAAACAACGTGAACTACGAACCTGCAGCCTGCAAAAAGGAGACCCCCAACACAGTAAGTTAAGCAAAATGAGAAGACAGAGAAACTCACAGTAGATGAAGGAGCAAGATAAAGCCCACCAGACCTAACAAATGAAGAGGAAATAGGCAGTCTACGTGAAAGAGAGCTCAGAATAATAACAGTAAAGATGATCAAAAATCTTGGCAATAGAATGGAGAAAATACAAGAAATGTTTAACAAGAACCTAGAAGAACTAAAGAGGAAACAAGCAATGATGAACAACACAATGAATGAAGTTAAAAATTCTCTAGAAGGGATCAATAGCAGAATAACTGAGGCAGAAGAATGGATAAGTGACCTGGAAGATAAAATAGTGGAAATAACTACTGCAAAGCAGAATAAAGAAAAAAGAATGAAAAGAATAAAGGACAGTCCCTGAGACCTCTGGGACAACATTAAATGCACCAACATTTGAATTATAGGGGTCCCAGAAGAAGAAGAGAAAAAGAAAGGGACTGAGAAAATATTTGAAAGATTATAGTTGAAAACTTCCCTGATATGGGAAAGGAAATAGTTAATCAAGTCCAGGACGCACAGAGAGTCCCATACAGGATAGATACAAGGAGAAACATGCCAAGGCACATATTAATCAAACTATCAAAAATAAAATACAAAGAAAAAGTATTAAAAGCAGCAAGGGAAAAGCAACAAATAACATACATGGGAATGCCCATAAGGTTAACAGCTGATTTTTCAGCAGAAACTCTGCAAGCCAGAAGGGAGTGGCAGGACATATTTAAAGTGTTGAAGGAGAAAAACTTACAACCAACATTACTCTACCCAGCAAGGATCTCATTCAGATTCGACAGAGAAATTAAAACCTTTACAGACAAGCAAAAGCTAAGAGAATTCAGCACCACCAAACCAGCTTTACAACAAATGCTAAAGGAGCTTCTCTAGGCAGGAGACATAAGAGAAGGAAAAAACCTACAAGAACAAACCAAAAACAATTAAGAAAATGGGAATAGGAACATACATATTGATAATTACCTTAAATGTAAATGGATTAAATGCTCCAAACAAAAGACATAGACTGGCTAAATGGATACAAAAACAAGACTTGTATGTATGCTGTCTAAAAGAGATACACTTCAGACCTATGGACACACACAGACTGAAAGTGAGGGGATGGAAAAAGATACTCCATTGCAAATGGAAATCAAAAGAAAGCTGGAGTAGCAATTCTCATATCAGACAAAATAGACTTTAAAATAAAGACTATTAGACAAAGAAGGACACTACATAATGATCAAGGGATCGAATCAAGAAGAAGATATAACGATTGTAAACATTTGTGCACCCAACATAGGAGCACCTCAATACATAAGGCAAATACTAACAGCAATAAAAGGGTAAATCAACGGTAACACGATCATAGTACGGGACTTTAACACCCCACTATCACCAATGGACAGATCATCCAAAATGAAAATAAATAAGGAAACAAAAGCTTTAAATCATACATTAAACAAGATACACATAATTGATATTTATAGGACATTCCATCCAAAAACAACAAAATACACTTTCTTCTCAAGTGCTCATGGAACATTCTCCAGAATAGATCATATCTTGGGTCACAAATCAAGCCTTGGAAAATTTAAGAAAATTGAAATTGTATCAAGTATCTTTTCTGACCACAACGCTATGAGACTAGATATCAATTACAGGAAAAGATCTGTAAAAAATACAAACACATGGAGGCTAAACAATACACTACTTAATAACCAAGAGATCACTGAAGAAATCAAAGAGAAAATGAAAAAAACCTGGAAACAATGACAATGAAAACATGACGACACAAGACCTATGGGATGCAGCAAAAGCATTTCTAAGAGGGAAGTTTATAGCAATACAATCCTACCTTAAGAAACAAGAAACATCTCAAATAAACAACCTGACCTTACACCTAAAGCAATTAGACAAAGAAGAACAAAAAAACCCCAAAGTTAGCAGAAGGAAAGAAATCAAAAGGATCAGATAAGAAGTAAATGAAAAAGAAATGAAGGAAACAATAGCAAAGATCAATAAAACTAAAAGCTGGTTCTTTGAGAAGATAAACAAAATTGATAAACCATTAGCCAGACTCATCAAGGAAAAGGAGAAGGCTCAAATCAGTGAATTAGAAATGAAAAAGAAGTAACCACTGATACTGCAGAAATACAAAGGATCATGAGAGATTACTACAAGCAACTCTACGCCAATAAAATGGACAACCTGAAAGAAATGGACAAATTCTTACAAATGCACAATCTTCTGAGACTGAACCAGGAAGGAAGAGAAAATATGAACAGACCAATCACAAGCACTGAAATTGAAACTGTGATTAAAAATCTTCCAACAAACAAAAGCCCAGGACTAGATGGCTTCACAGGCGAATTCTGTCAAACATTTAGAGAAGAGCTAACACCTATTCTTCTCAAATGCTTCCAAACTATAGAAGAGGGAGGAACACTCCCAAACTCACTCTAGGAGGCCACCATCATCACCCTGATACCAAAACCATACAAAGATGTCACAAAGAAAGAAAACTAGAGGCCAACATCACTGATGAACATAGATGAAAAAATCCTCAACAAAATACTACCAAACAGAATCCAACAGCACATTAAAAGGATCACATCCCATGATCAAGTGGGATTTATCACAGGGATGCAAGGATTCTTCAATAAATGCAAATCAATCAATGTGATAAACCTTATTAACAAACTGAAAGAGAAAAACGATATGATCATCTCAATAGATGCAGAAAAAACTTTTGACAAAATTCAACACCCATGTATGATAAAAACCCTCTGGAAGTCGGCATAGAGGGAACTTACCTCAACATAATAAAGGCCATATATGACAAACCCACAGCCAACATCGTCCTCAATGGTGCAAAACTGAAACCATTTCCACTAAGATCAGGAACAAGACAAGGTTGCCCACTCTCACCACTCTTATTCAACATAGTTTTGGAAGTTTTAGTCACAGCAATCAGAGAAGAAAAAGAAGTAAAAGGAATCCAAATCAGAAACGAAGAAGTAACGCTGTCACTGTTTGCAGATGACATGATACTATGCATAGAGAATCCTAAATATGCTACCAGAAAACTACTAGAGCTAATCAATGAATTTGGTAAAGTAGCAGGATACAAATTAATGCACAGAAATCTCTTGCATTACTATGCACTAATGATGAAAAATCTGGAAGTGAAATTAAGAAAACACTACCATTTCGCATTGCAACAAAAAGAATAAAATACCTAGGAGTATACCTACCTAAGGAGACAAAAGATCTGTATGCAGAAAATTATGACACTGATGAAAGAAATTAAAGATGATACAAATAGATGGAGAGAAATATCATGTTCTTGGATTGGAAGAATCAACATTGTGAAAATGACTGTACTACCCAAAGCAATCTACAGATTCAAGGTAATCCCTATCAAACTTCCAATGACATTTTTCACAGAACAAAAAAAATTCACAATTTGTATGGAAACACAAAAGACCCTAATAGCCAAAGCAATCTTGAGAAAGAAAAATGGAGCTGGAGGAATCAGGCTCCCTGACTTCAGACTATACTACAAAGCTACAGTAATCAAGACAGTATTGTACTGGCACCAAAACAGAAATATAGATTAATGGAAGAGGACAGAAATCTCAGAGATAAACCCACGCACATATGGTCACCTTATCTGTGATAAAGGAGGCAAGAATATACAATGGAGAAAAGACAGCCTCTTCAATAAGTGGTGCTGGGCATCCTGGACACGACATGTAAAAGAATGAAGTTGGAACACTCCCTAACACCATACACAAAAATAAACTCAAAATGGATTAAAGACCTAAATGTAAGGTCAGACGCTATCAAACTCGGAGAGGAAAACATAGGCAGAACACTCTATGACATAAATCACAGCATGATTCTTTTTGAACCACCTCCTAGAGAAATGGGAGTAAAAAGAAAAATAAACAAATGGGACCTAATGAGACTTAAAAGCTTTTGCACAGCATAGGAAACCATAAACAAGACAAAAAGGCAACTCTCAGAATGGGGGGAAATATTTGCAAATGAAGCAACCAGCAAAGCATTAATCTCCAAAATTTATAAGCAGCTCATGCAGCTCAATATCAACAAAACAAACAACCCAATCCAAACATTGGCAGAAGACCTAAATAGACAGTTTTCCAAAGAAGATATACAGATAGCCAAGAAACACATGAAAGAATGGTCCACATCATTAATCATTAGAGAAATGCAAATCAAAACTACAATGAGATATCATCTCACACAAGTCAGAATGGCCATCATCAAAAAATCTACAAACTATAAATGCTGGAGAGGGTGTGGAGAAAAGGTAACCCTCTTGCACTGTTGGTGGGAATGTAAATTGATACAGCCACTATGGAGAACAGTATGGAGGTTCCTTAAAAAACTAAAAATGGAACTACCATACAACCCAGCATTCCCACTACTGGGCATATACCCTGAGAAAACCGTATTTCAAAAAGAGTCATGTACCACAATGTTCATCGCAGCTCTATTTACAATAGCCAGGACATGGAAGCAACCTAAGTGTCCATCGACAGATGAATGGATAAAGAAGATGTGGCACATATATACAGTGCAATATTGCTCAACCATAAAAAGAAATGAAATTGAGTTATTTGTAGTGAGGTGATGGACCTAGGGTTTGTCATACAGAGTGAAGGACGTCTGAAAGAGAAAAACAGATACCCTATGCTAACACATATATATGGAATCTAAACAAAGAAACAGAGAAAAAAATGTTCATTAAGAACCTAGGGGCAAGACGGGAATAAAGGTGGAGACCTACTAGAGAATGGACTTGAGGACATGGGGAGGGGGAAGGGTAAGCTGGGACAAAGTGAGAGAGTGGCATGGACATATATACACTACCAAATGTAAAATCGATAGCTAGTAGGAAGCAGCTGCATAGCACTGGGATATCAGCTCGGTGCTTTGTGACCACCTAGAGGGGCGGGATAGGGAGGGTTGGAGGGAGGGAGATGCAAGAGGGAAGTGATATGGGGATATATGTATATGTATAACTGTTTCACTTTGTTATAAACCAGAAACTAACCCACCATTGTAAAGCAATTATACTCCCGTAAAGATGTTAAAAAAAAAGAAAATATGACACACACAGAAACACATGCTCATACATGTACAGACATGCATGTACACACACACGTGCAAACATATTCCAAATCCATATTTCCAACGGTTTACTGGATGGGGGTTAGCCAGTTGTTTACATTAAAATAATGTTAAGCTGTTTATTTATGTTTCATGCATTTTTCTGTATGTGTACTATATTTCACACACGAAAAGGTTTTTTAAAAGTTCTGTTGTTTCCAGTTTACAAAGTGAAATATGTTCTTGTGGAGATTGAAGTATTAAAATGTAGTAAGTGATTATAACACAGTGGTTCTGAAATATATAAGAAAAAAATAAAAAATATAAAATTTCTATATATCAGTTTATGAAAAGCAAGTTTAAGAGCATGGTACTATGCTTAAAGAAACTATAATCAGGAAATTGGATCACAATACACATTGTTTTCTTGTGTGATTATCCCTTTCAACAAAAACACAAGTATCAAATTTTGCAGGTACTGAAATTCCCAGCATTACTCTGACATAAACACTGAACTTTCTTATGAGATAGTAAATAAAAAGAGGAACAAAAGAGGCATCAGCGATGTAATAACGTACCCAGGGTTAAACAGTTCTCTTTCAAAGAAATGTAGAACTAAAATATTCCTAAAGGTCACATGCCATCTCTTCAGCCCATTTAAGGCTTCTGAAATGCCACTCTGAAGTCAAATAACTACCTCTCCAGAAGAGTTATTCCATTAGAGATCCAACTAACATCAGTACACAGATAAATGGGAGAACAGAAAATTGATTTTACACTTGTGCTGTAAGTGTGGTCAAATGTTATAGGCCAGCACATCAAATAGGATTCCAAAGAATTGCTGTGCTTGGAAAATAACAACATAAGAGGATGTGGTTAAATACACCTTAATAATAGGTCTGATGTGCTCAGTGTATAGTAAAATACTTATTTACTCTTTTATTTGTAGTATGACACATTCATATATCACTTTTCTTTTTGTTAATAAATTAATTTTTTTCAGTGTTCCTATAACTATTACCTGTTATCCCAACTCATGCTATGACATGTACCCGGAGGTATGCAGGCATGTAGCAGTAATGATTTATATTTTGTTTCATTAAAACATATAGAATCATGCCTAATAAAGATGCTTTAATTAAATTTCATTTTATATGATGCAAGTCCATATGCAAATGCTAGCCTGATTAAAATTTTAAAAATACTATTTATCAAAACTATTGAAGTTCATTAGGTTCACTGGAAGCACAAAATGAACGTTTGCCTTTCATCTTTCTGTGTGTTTCCTTGTCTTCTCCATGACACTTACGTTGCTCTGGTGCTCAGCTGGGACCCACCATTTCTTTTCAGGTGTTTTCGACTTCACTGTGGTTGAATAGAGTCAGGTATGATGAATGTGCTGCAGCGTATTCCTTCCTCACTGCACTGAACAGTCTCGGGGGATAGGTAGAAAGCTGGGCAATGACATTTTTAAAAGCCCTGGTGTGCACTTGGCAGCTTAACAAGAAAGTGATAGCTAATATTTTTTCCCTCTTATAGACATTTAGGGCTGACTATTCAAGACCAAGATAGCCTCTCTCCACATATTGCTGAGCAAGTGATCAATTCCAGTGTAGACTGAAGGGTGAGTGAATTTCCGACAAGGAAAGGTGATTTGAGCATTTTAGTTCTTTCTTAAAGATGGTGCTATAGAGCAGCCCTTGAAATCTACTCCATCTCTTCCTTATCCTTTCCTTCACTCCTTGTCCTCCCTGTTTCTACAGACTTTATAATCTCACATCACTCCTTATTACAACAGTTTATTTCCTTTAATTCATTCTTGGAAGGGACGAGAGATTTTGAGCCATACATTATCCTCAGATACGGGCTGCTTCATGTGATTCAACTCTATTCTTGAAGGAAAAACATCACTTTGTCCCAACTCCAAATGTAATCTTGAGAGGCAAAATGATAGAGTTGTATTCTGAACACTCTCTTACTGGAAATCCCACTTTAAATGCAATACTTTCCAGCTTGCTTCTTGAAATCAAGATTGAGTCTAAGAATTTAAAACGCAGCTTTATTTCTTTGGTTAAGGAAATATGATGATGTAAAGGGTTAACACATACATAGAATATCTTTGCATGCAGGTACAAATGATAGTAATGGTAGGATTATGGAACTTGGTAAATACTATCTGGGCATCCCTTAGCCCAGTGAAATCAACACATAAAATTAACCATCACAGCATCCCAGGAATGTATATACCTTTTGGAGGTGGGGTGGGGTGAGGATGTAGTTATATTAATAATACAGCCTTACATATGTATAGCTCTTGATTATTTAAAATAAATTTGTATATACATTCTTTTACTTGGGCTTTACAAAAATTCTGGAAGATAACCGAATCAGCTGTTGTTATCCACCTTAAAATAAAAAAATATTGAGGTACAGATAGATACTTGAAAAGTTAACTACTTGCCTGATTAGCATATGGTAAGTATCCTTTCCAGTCTAGTTATTTTAAATCACCACATTTGTAACTGCACCATGTTCCAAATCCTGAGTAAATGGGGAACCACAACGTACATTCATACAGTCAGGCCTTGGTTATAAAACAAGACCATTTACGTTACTTGAATGGAAAACTAGTGGTCTATAAGCAAACTGTGACCTAGCGTCACATTTTTTTTGGCTCACACAACATTGACTCTCGAAACATTTCTTAAATCAGTCTCTGATACACAAAATCTGAAGGTCACACAAAAATCTTTATATACAGGTTCTTTTGCATAGTTAGAATGTCTGACAACACTGGACCTGCTTCCTGATTAGCAACAAGGACTTGGAGTTAAAACGGCAGCCACAGTCCCTTTGCCACGGTTTCTCTTTACTGGCAGCTTCTCTCATTTACATGTACTGGCTGACCCCTTAAGGGAGTTCAGTTTCACAGCTTCTGAAGAAGGCACTTGAAAAGTTAACAAATCATTTCAGCTTTTAGTCCGCCTGGTGGCTAACACCACTTTAAATAATATGCCTATACTCCACTTTTAAATTTATCAAATTTAAATAATATTGGGCCCTGATTGTGAAAGAGCAACTTACATTACTTATACCACTTCCGTTTACCCTCATCTCATTTTAAAAAATGTATAGTGCACATTATATTTAGCTCTTTTTCCTGCAATTCTTTCCAACAACGCCAGGTATCTCTTGATAATCACCTGTGTGAGCAGACTCCCAAGCACTTCTCTTCCCCACCACAAGTCCCAACTATACTACTGCCCTCTACACTATTACTCTTACAGTGTCAGAATTGATCACATCTGTAGTCTATTTTGTAATAATAATTTTCTGTTATACATTGCTTATAGGTTTATTCTGGAGATTTAAAAAAATTAGTGTTAAGTGTATGGAAATATTATTCACTACAGAACCAATAGCATAACTAAACCTTTAGAGGAAGAAATGTAATCAGTCCTATTGCAGGAAATATCTGCCATTCCACAGATACTGCTTCAATTTGTACAAACAGATTCTCATTTCTCTCGTCCTATCAGTGGCTCAAAGTGAAGCTATTTTTTAGTAGTTTGAATATGTGGGCTATGGTTTGCTTCTGTGCATTTTTATTGTTCCTAGAGTTTCTAACTTCTTTGTAAAATATATGAGAAGATCACCCCCACTTCATCCTCACCACTCCTTATCAAATGGTAAGCTTTTATTCCTCAAGATGTTCTGCTAGCTTCTATTAGTCATTGAAATCAACTGCTTTGTAGACTCTTATTCAGTTGTCTTTTGGGCACCTGTTTTCCTTGAAATCCTGGCTCAGTATCACCATTTTTCAGTACAATTGTATTCTTTCTTTTGTTGGTCTTTTTTTTTTTCTGGGCTAAATAGATCTTTAAGTTGTTTGGTTTCTTTTTTTTTCCAAAAAGAAGTATGAGGGAAATAAACTTCACTGAGTCTTTGTTTCCTGAAACTAACTCTATTTTCCATCTGTTTACTCATAGTTAGCTGTCAAAATATGTTTTCAAAATTACTTTACCTCACAGCTTTGGAGATATTACTCCATTTTCTCCTCATATTCCATGTAGCTGATGAGTATGATGTCAATCTGATTCATACTACTCTTTGGGTAACTTGTTTCTGAACCCGGGATTTTTTTGAGACATTATTTTTATTTTAGTTATTCTCAATTTTTTTGAGGAAACGTCTATGTATGGGTTTTCTGTCATTCATTGTGTTGGTTACCTGTGAACCCCTTTACATGAAAATTTTTATCTCTCTTTATCTCTGAGAACTATCCCTTGAATATACTTTTAGGATGAAGATGTATCCTGAAAAATATCTTCTTTATTATATCTCTTCTTGATTTTTCCCCCGTACCCTCTTTCTGAAATGCCTATTAGAAAGATGGGATAGAGAGAATTAAACCTCAACATCTTCTGTGTTTTCATTTGTCCAGATTCACTACACATTCGTAACAGGATCTTTTGTCAACCTAGGAGTAGAAAGGAAATTATTCAATCTAACATGTATAAAAAACTTACAGCCTGCATCACTGGTACTTAATGAAAGTCTGAATGCTTTCTCTTTAGTATCTGGAACAAGCAAAGATATCCTCTCTTACTACTTCTATTAAATATCGTACTGAATTTCCTATCATTTGCAGTAAGGCAAGAAAAAGAAATAAATGACATCCAGATTAATAAGGAAGAATTAAGCTGTCTTTATTCACAGATGTCATGATTGTCTATGTAGAAAATCCTAAAAAATCTACAAAAAAGCTTCTAGAACTAATAAGAGAGTTTTGTAAGGTTGTAAGATACGAGACCAATATGCAAAAATCTATTGTTCTTATACACTAGCAATGAACAATTGCAAATTGAAATTTTTTTTTTTTTTTTGCTGTACGCGGGCCTCTCACTGTTGTGGTCTCTCCCGTTGCGGAGCACAGGCTCCGGACGCGCAGGCTCAGAGGCCATGGCTCATGGGCCAGGCTGCTCCGCGGCATGTGGGATCTTCCCGGACCAGGGCACGAACCCAAGTCCCCTGCATCGGCAGGCGGACTCTCAACCACTGCGCCACCAGGGAAGCCCGCAAATTGAAATTTTAAAAATACCATTTCTACAGCAAAAAAAAATTATGAAATATTTTGGAAGAATTCACCAAGAATTCTCTACTTTGAAAGCCAAGAACATTGCAGTGCAACATTGAGGAAAATTTTAATGAATTGAGAAATATCAAATGGTCATGAGTCAGAGGAATTAATATTATTAAGGTGTAAATTCTCTTTAAATTTATCTATGGATTCAAAATAATCCCAGTCCAATTCCAGAAACCTGTTTGTTTTTAACAGAAGCTGAAAAGCTGCTTCTAAAATTTAATGGAAATGAAAAAGACTTGAAATAGGCAACACCGTTTTACAAGAGAGGAACAAGGTTGGAGGAATTATTCTATCTGACTTCAAGACTTACAAAACTACAGTAATCAAGGCAGTGTGCTTTTGGTGTAAAGACTATATACAGGCAATGAAATATAACATTCAGAAAAATTTATGGCCATTGATTTTGACAAAAATTCTAAGGCCATTAAAAATAGAATACATAATCTGTTCAACCAGTGGTGCTGTAGAAATTATTATCCATACCTACACGCAGACATGCCCCAACACTAAGCAGTTCTTGCTTCAGCCATTGCAAAAATTAACTGGGATCATTCAGATAAGAGCAAGAAAACCTGAAAAACTTCTAGAAGCAAACATAGAGAAAAATCTTTGTGTCCTTGAGTTAGGCAAAAATTTCTTTAACAGAACACTCACATAAAAACAAAATCTCTCTAAAAACAAAATCTATATAAAAATAATAAATTGAAATTGTTGAAAATTAAAACCTCTTCTTTTTCAAAAGACAGTTAAGAAAATGAAATGTCAAACCATAAAGTGGGTGAAAAGATTTGCAAATCTTATATCCAGACTATACAAAGAACACTTATAATTCAATAATAAAATAACTAGCAAAATTGGGCTAAATATTTGAACAGACACTCTATTAGAGTTTATTTACTACTGCCAAATAAACACATTTGTCATTAGGGAAATGCATGTGAAACCCACAATGTGATACCAAAACACGCCACTGGAATGGCTAAAATGAAGATAATATGACCATAACAATTGTTAACAAGGATGTGCAGCAACTGGAACTCTCATGAATTGCTGTTGAGAATGTAAAATGCTACAGCCACTTTGGAAACAGATGGAAAATTTCTTATGAAGTTAAACATACACTTACCATACTACCCAGCAATTCCACTACTGGGTATTTACCCAAGATAAATGAAGACTTACATGTGAATTTTCCTAGCAACTATATTCATAATAGTCAGAATTTGGAAAAAACGCAAATGTCCATCAATTAATGAATAGATAAACAAATGGTGGTACATGCATGCAGTGGAATCCTACGTTGATACATGCAGCATGGCTGAATCTTAAAAGCATTGTGTTAAATGCAAGAAACCATACAAAAAAGATTACATACTGTATCATTTCATTCACATGAAATTCTGGAAAGGCAAAACTTTAGTGAGAAGATTCACAGTTGCTAGAGGGTAGAGGATGGAAAGATGTTATTAATTGCAAAGGGTAGGAGGGAAATTTTGGTATGATAGGATGTTCTGTATCCTCATTTTTTAAAGCTCATTAAATTGTACACCTAAAATTAATATATTTTATTGTGTATACATTATACCTCAAAAGTTGGCATAACCCCAAAGAATATGATCTTTGCTTTGGACCAGTTGAGTTTGAAGTATCTGTCAGACATCCGCATATTGTTGTTCGGTATGAAACCCGAGAGAGGAGAAGCATCCAAACTCAAGTTCCTGATCTGAGTCATCAGCGTATAGATGGTGAAAGTGTCTTGAGTTGCATGAGAGAGAATATTTAAAATGAGAACATAAAAATGGTCAAGGATGGGCCTTGTGTAATGTTCACATTCTGGGGATGTTTTATCACTGAATTTGACTGAACCAAATGGTTAGACCTGATTATTACCAAGTCAATTTAGTCAAATTAGCAATTATAGAGAAGTTAATGATTTTTTCACTATGTTAAAATGCTGAAATTGGTGGAATGTGCATTGACCAATGACTGTACATGGCTTTCATAAGTTTATACTAAAAGACATAGATAACTACCTTGCAACTATGTCAGTTATTTCCAGGAATGAGAATAAACATTCCACAGAAGATAAAATAATTAAGGATAAATATCAAATAACAGAGATCTTTTACCTTCTAGTGCTGATTGTATATTAAGGTTTGGCTGTTCCTTATTTACTACTTTTCATATTCTTTTGCCAGAAAGATTCCCAGCGATAACAAAAGATAAAACATGCTATATGTTGGCTAACTCTTTTCCAAATTTCATTTGTTTTACTTATGTATTTATGCTTCTTCAGTTTTAAAACACATAAAAATCCAGTATCACATATGTAAATTCAGCTAAAATTAAGGTCTTCTATTTTATGTCTTTAAATATAAATATTAAATAAGGCTACTTCAAATCATCATTCTCTTTGGACTCCAATTTCTGACTCCATTCAAGTTGACAAACTGCAACTATATAATGTTTTATTTATGTTCTTTAATAGAATTTTCAGTTCATTTACATTGCTCATTCAATTTAACTTTACAAGTAAATTTCCTGAAGATCTGAACTAAGTCTCTTATATGGAAGCTAGCAACTCAGCATTTGTTGTATTCATTTTCTATGTTAACTCTCTCATCTATTAAAAGCAAAAAATTTTAAAGTCTGCTTTTTTGTTTTTATCAGAACATAATTTACATATGTTACATATAATTTTTTTCTCCTTTACTGTCCTAAAAAAATATGCTTTACCTGATTATAGTAACAGCAGACTTACTAGAAAATCATATTGAGGACCTATTTCCTTACTTCTGAAACATGTTACTCTTTAAACATGCTACTTTTCCTCAGAGGTCAGTACAATATATTTTACTGCATCACTGAATTTCTGGGTATCTCCTATTTCTGAGTATATTCAGGAGGCTGAAAGATGAGCTTATAAAACCCCAAGAGATGACACACACAACTACTCTTTTTTATATATAAATTTATTTATTTATTCATTTATTTAATTTTTGGCTGCATTGGGTCTTCGCTGCTGCATGCAGGTTTTCTCTAGTTGCTGAGAGTGGGGGCTACTCTTTGTTGCGGTGTGCAGGCTTCTCATTGCGGTGGCTTCTCTTGTTGTGGAGCACAGGCTCTAGGCATGTGGGCTTCAGTAGTTGTGGCACACAGGCTCAGTAGTTGTGGCACATGGGCTCTAGAGCGCAGGCTCAGTAGTTGTGGTGCACGGGCTTAGTTGCTCTGCAGCATGTAGGATCTTCCTGGACCAGGGCTCGAACCCGTGTCCCCTGCACTGAAAGGCGGATTGTTAAACACTGTGCCACCAGGGAAGCCCCTTACAGCTACTCTTTAAGAGAGTGGCCCTGCCACTGTCTCTCCTTAAAGTACTGTAAATTATGAAGCAGGTGAAAGGAATGCTACAACTCTACAGCTAATTGAAAAGGGTGCTGAAGCACATGTGGGGAGGAGTTACCATACATAGGCTACATGTGAGGGATATGTCGAACCTCAGCAGGCATTGGCATCAAATCTGCCAATAGGGGGTGCTCCATACCAGACAGCAGGGTTTTGGTCCATAGCCAGTTATTTACCAGTGAGGGCAAGAAATCAGGTCACCTGTGCTCAAGTCATTGCTTCACCCAAGGAGTTACTTTTCCAGTTCTCTACGAAGCCAATTGCATATCCTTGTGTTGGAAGAGCTAGGAGCTAATGTTACTTGTGAGGTAACTTCCTGTGTGCATTTAGCATATCCTCCCAAGAAATCTTCATTACCCACAGTAAATTGTGGAAGTCTCCTCCTTAAAGGCCCAAGGAAGCTGCCTCGTGGAGAGAATGATTAAAAACAAGATGCAACTAAACAAGTAACAAAAACTGAAATATCAAAATGGTATTACTTGTAACTAGGTCTCTTGACATAACAAAATTCTCAAGAAGATATTTAAATATTGACATTTTTAGGTTATACCTTCACATGTTTAAACCTGCTATTTTTCTTAAATTGTAATTCATCAAGTACATAACAAAAAATAACAATTTTGGATAAACCTCATGAGGCAAAGACATCTGATTCAATCCAGTTCAACGTCAGAGAACGTAATTGAAAATTTACATAGATTTATCAAAGATATATTTAACATTCCTAATTTTGTATAGTCTTCAATAGGAATTTTATATAGTAAGTTATTCCTGGAAAATAATGACTCTAAAAAACTCCAATAAAATTACATCAATTTCATCTCTTTTATTTTTTTATGTCCAAGAGACAGTGTTTCTCTAAGAAGTTAAGCTAATTGTGCAAAGTATTTTTTTCTTATGGCTATACCCTTTTAACAAAGCCAAGATTATTTGAGAGCTCTGAATGCTAAACTGTGTCAAAATCAACAATTATAAAAAGGGGTAGAATAATACAATCAGAAAATTAAGAAAGTTATGAGGTAATAGTAAGATAAGTTACAGCATCTATTCAGATGTAAAATACAAAAAATTTATAATTAGGCTTATAATGTAAAGATTGGCAGGTACACATTTTATATGAAACTCATTACACCCTAAATGTTTAGCACTATGCTTGTTATGGGCTGAATTATGTCCCCACAAAAGTTCACATATTGAAGTCCTAACCTCCAGTCCCTCAGGATGTAGCTCTATTTGTAGAGTTTTTTGAGAGGTGATTAAATTAAAGTGAAGTCATTGTGCAATATGCGTTGTGCATAAAGCAATATGACTGGTATCCTCCTAAGAAGAGAAAATTTGGATACAAAGGCAGAGGGAAGACAATGTAAAGACAAGAAGATAGCCATCCACGAGCCAAGTAAAGAGGGTGGGAACATACCTTCCTCTCATGGCCCTCAAAAGGAACCAACACTGCCAACCCCTTGATCTTGTACTTCTATCCTCCAGAACTGAGAAAAAATAAATTTCTGTTCTTTAAGCCACAGTCTAATGGCAGCCCTAGCTGAGACAATGCTTTTGTTAAATCACCTATAAGATAAAAAACAAGAACTATGTGGGAAACTTTATACTGAAAAAGATAAGTATCCAATTTGACTTGACTTTTTAGAGAAAACTATGTTCTCACCCATAATATTTGGAACCTATATGCAAAAAGGATTAACATTTAACCACAAGAAAATAATTGTCATGTGAAGAACATTCTTAGTACAGTTAAGTTTATAACAATTAAAAAAAATCTACACACAGCACCTGTGAGTTTACCCTTGAATTATAAGAGATTTTTTTTTTAAACATCTTTATTGGGGTATAATTGCTTTACAATGGTGTGTTAGTTTCTGCTTTATAACAAAGTGAATCAGTTATACGTATACATATGTTCCCATATGTCTTCCCTCTTGCGTCTCCCTCCCTCCCACTCTCCCTATCCCACCCCTCCAGGCTGTCACAAAGCACCGAGCTAATATCCTGTGCCTTGCGGCTGCTTCCCCCTAGCTATCTACCTTACTACGTTTGTTAGTGTGTATATGTCCATGACTCTCTCTCACCCTGAATTATAAGAGATTTGTTAGATACTCAAAGTCTTCTCTTCAGTGTTCCTAATTCACAAGTGAATAAAAGAAAACTGTCTTAAATGAGTAAAGTATTGGCACTTAGTTTTAGATGGCATTTTAATACATGTGAGATTCATTTATTGAATTTTGAAGGACTTTTGTAGTATACTATCTTTATGCAGTAGATGAAGAAAATTAAATTTATCTATGATAAAAACTGAAAAGATAATTCTTGTAGTAAGTAGATTTAAAACAAATTTTTTGTTATTAATGAAGTATAATGGAGCAGTTTGGCTAAGTTTTTATGTAAAGGATCAGATATTAAATATTTTAGGCTTTGAGGATCATAGGGTCTCTACTGAAACTATTTAACTCTGAAGGAACTATTGATGTTATGTAAATAGTGGTATTGCTGTGCACCAATAAAACTTTATTTACAAAAATCAGTGGTGGCCAGATTCAACTTGTAGGATGTAGTTTGTCAACCCTGTAATAGAAGACAAGAGGTATACAAAAAAGAGAACTTAAGAAAAACAGCTTTTTTAATGCTGGATTTGATATGGGGAAAGTTTCTTTTTTCCAAGTTGGGATTTTCTTTTCCTAATATTTAACAATCAGAATTTCTTCCATCTACCCCATTTTAAAATAGAAACAATAAAGCAGGCTTCATTGAAATCCATCTTTCATCAGGTAAATTTATAACACTATTTGTTCAAGACTTGGGAAAGTAGGAAACATCATTTTATACTTTTTAAAGAATTAGTATGCAGCCTCTTAGGGTATTTTTTAAATATGATTTTCCCTAACTATGTTTTATACTCAGAAGAGAAGTTATTCAATAAGACCAACAGCCTGAGGTGTTTGGGTAACATTTACTATGCTTAGTTACTGGTCAGTCAGGACTCCATGTAGCTTTGTAAAATATGCCCATAGTATATTTCTAACAGTTAAAAAGCAAAAGTGCTGTTTTTTCCTTAAATGCAAGTTTTCATGTACAGAATTTGAAGAGCTGTACTATCATAAGACTACTGGCAAATTACATTAGTTTTTATTAGATGTCTCTTTTCTTTACTGATGGTGAAAACAGAAAAATAGCAAATCATAAATGTTTACAATCCTCTTGTCCTTCTAGAAGGCAGGAAGATGAAAATTGGAGAAAAGCCTAAATTTACTTGCATTGTGGACAAAAGTGTAGTGGAGGAGAAAGGTTTAGTTCGTGTAACTGGTAGGGAGAGAGGATTAGAAAAGAGAGATGAGGGAGCTGCACCAGAGAATGGCAGTTGGGGAAAAAGATGTTTAAAGAGGATTTGTACACAGGGAACTATACTCAGTATTTTGTAATAACCTATAAGGAAAAAGAATCTGAAAAAGAAGAGCTATATGTATATGTATAACTGAATCACTGTGCTGTACACCAGAAACTAACATGACATAAATCAACTACAATAAAAAAAAAAAGATTTCTAGGACGTTATCCTATATAATATGATGTATCCCCTTTTCTGTGTATCCAAGAAAGAAAAGCTTGAAAGCCCTACATTACTTGTATGCTTATGGAGGAATCCTAATTCTCTTTTCATGTTGCAAAAGATGACATTTTGAATTTGGCATTATCTTTAGAACAGTGCAGCTCAGTTCTCTTATCTTTGGAATTTTTTAGTGATGATGATTTCGTGAATGGAAGTTTCTCTAAGTTCTGAATCTCAAGGATCTTAGAGACTTATTTGTTCTATAATGGGCAAAACTACCAGTGATCAAATGGCACTCTAAAAGGGATTACATTCCTTGTTTTTCCCCCTCAAAGAAGGAGGTGCACTTCACATAAGATGAGGCAGGAAAGCACCTGGGAACAAGATCTGCCCTTTTTTTATGATGCAAAAGTATAACAGAAAAGTCTTTATCCTAAGGGAAACAAACATAAGGGGACTTTTTCATTACTGAACAAGACCAGCCCCCTTCTAATGGTTTTCAGAGCTGTAATTTGCAAATAAAGTTAGAGGGCTCCTGGGAGTGAAGGACATGATGATCCCTGAGCCAGTCCTCCCAGTATTTACTGCTGGGGATACCAGAAGACCTTTGCCAGGCCCAGGGACAGGAAAGGGCAATATGATCTTTGACATAAAATTAGCGGTGGATTAGCATTTGATCAAAAGGGGCAAAGGGGACAGATACTGTAACCTCCTGTCACCTGTCTCATGTAGAAAGTGGCAGTGATTTTGAGTGGAAAAACTTGGTTACCAGGAGCTGTGATGTTTGAAACTCAGATTTACTGTGGCAAGCTCATCCGTCCTCAACCTTCAGTGATAGCTTTAGTTGAAGTCAGTGAACAAATTCATAGTTGAAATAGAGTTGTCAGAAATGCAAATGGCTTATAAGAAAAAAACAAAAAAGAGAGTACATCATTTTTTGTTTTCTACATGTACCATTAATGGCTATTTTTGTGTGTGTGTGTGGTGTGTGGGCCTCTCACTGTTGTGGCCTCTCCCATTGCGGAGCACAGGCTCCGGACGCGCAGGCTCAGCGGTCATGGCTCACGGGCCCAGCCGCTCCACGGCAAGTGAGATCCTCCCGGACCGGGGCACGAACCCGTGTCCCCTGCATCGGCAGGCGGACTCTCAACCACTGTGCCACCAGGGAAGCCCCATTAATGGCTATTTTTACAAAGATGGGAGTAAAGAATTTTCTTAGAGTTTAGTATAGCTTGTAAGTAAATTTCAAGAGAAGTGCATGGTGGTCCTTTAGCCTCATTCTTCCAGAATTATTTTTATAGAAGAGAGGCACTTAACATGAGTTTAATAAATATATTTCTCTGTGAATTTGTTCTATCAGATAGGACTAGACTGCTATTGCTGTCAGTCAGCCAACCAAATTATTGTTTAAATTGTCTATGAAGGTAAAAACTTCTTTTAAATCTATTTTCCTTAAAACAGCTTAATGGCTTTTAATATCATGTAAAATATTTTAAAATTGAGCCATCCTGTTTGTGCTTGTGTTGGTTCAAAGGACGTGTAACTTTTAACAATTTGGGAAACAGTTTGGTACAGGAGACATTTATTACAAAACTATTTCTCATGGGACAAGAAATTGTAGTTTCATGGTACACAGCTGCCTGATGATTCCCAGGTTTCAATGTCCCAGGTAGATAAAGGGAATCTCAGGAAGGTCAGAAGAGAGAACAGATTTATACTAACGTAGGAAAGATAACCACGTCTCAAGTGTACAGAAGAGGAAGAACTGAAGTATTTCTGGTGACTTGACTTTTCGTAAAAGGAGATTTCAGTAAAAAGAAAACATTAACCATTTAGGAGAAGTTTTGGGGGCATTGATACATGTCAGAAATATAGGTTCAAAAGTCAGCTCTTACCCAGAAATGCTAAAGGGAACCTAGTAAGAATGGTTGACTCTGGGCTTCCCTCGTGGCACAGTGGTTAAGAATCCACCTGCTAATGCAGGGAACACGGGTTCAGGTCCTGGTCCGAGAAGATCCCACATGCCGTGGAGCAACTAAGTCCGAGCGCCACAGCTACTGAAGCCCACATGCCTAGAGCCTGTGCTCCAGAACAATGAGAAGCCCGCACACTGCAACGAAGAGTAGCCCCCGCTCGCCACAGCTATGAAAGCCCATGTGCAGAAATGGAGACCCAGCGCCACCAAAAATAAATAAATAAAATAAATAAATTTATATAAAAAAAAGAATGGTTGACTCTACAAAACATAGGAAGAACATCAAGAATTTATTACATTATAAATATAAATGGCATATGTGCTATGAGGTAAAATTTCTCTAGCCAAAGGTTGAAAGTTCCTTTAATTCTCTCTGGTTGTTTGACAATGCTAAATGAATTCTTGTTCCTAGGAACACATTCTGTAAGTAAGTTATGAAATCCTCTTGTAGTCATTTTGCTATGGTATTAGCATGACATCTGTCACTAATAGGATGCAAATATATTGTTTATATACTTAGAACGCCAGTAAATTTGATATGACATTAAAATATGTAGCTGAATGTCTCTGGTGTCAGTTATGGCTCATTTAGACACTGTCTTTGAATAAATAAATAGCTGAATTGATGGCACCTTTTAATTTCTTTTCTTCGGCTTGATTTTAGTAGATTATTGCCTCTCTCCATGCTATTTGAAATGTTTTTCTTCATTCATTTACAAAATAAATTAACATGTCATTTTTTTTCATGAATTTTTGAGAGCAGATAGGATAGTGACAGTACTTGAACAATGCATATCTGTATACACATTTCAAGGCTTTAAATAAGTCATTTGAAGAATAGGCCTGTAAGAGCATCTGTCACTGCTATGCTAACATTACAATGTCACCATTAGAAAGTGAAACAATGCCAGAGTCGTAGTAAAATAAAAGTCAATCCTTGAAATTGCAACTTCTGGCTGTTATTTACTTTGTGTATTCTGAGGTTATCATTTGACCTTGACCGGAAATGTTTCTGTGAGTATTGATCAATATGATTCCCAGTAAATTTTCACATTTATAATATACATTGATTTCTTTTGTTTATGACACTTGAATAAAATAGAGGTAATAAAATAAAAAATAAATATAGCCTTTCAACTGTTGGAGAGTAATATAATCTTTTATTTGTACACAATATGACGATTATGCTCCATATGTTAGTATATCATATCTTGACATTCATTACAATATTTTGAAAATAATTCATCTTATTTTTCTCTTAATATTTATGAATTCTATTATTATATAGTTTTACTGATTACTGTTTCGTTTGACTAAATGACAGCTTCTTGTTATGTCCATTTTCTTCAATGATCTGTTTATTATGAAGCAGTCCAGTTTTCCCCAGGGTTCATGTAATAATTAATCTAGAATCAACCAATATTTTCTCTGTTTTAACTTGTGTTCATTATGCTCAAGATACTTTGGTAACCATTATACCTAGACAACTGTACCTAATGATCATTTCTCCAGAAATGGATTTCATTGCCAGTTCTAGATGACATGACGTACCCAACCCAACCAATGAACTTAATTTAACTAAATCTGCAGACATTTCTCAGAGCTGCTCTTCTCTCTAGAATATTGTCATGCAGGCCTTCTCTGACTAGGTAACACCCCCATTCTTTCAAGCAGGTTTAAAAATATATGTATCTTTCTAGTTGTTCTCTGTGATATAATTATTCTGAAACAAGTTAGTCTGCCATTTGGGAGTCAAATTCTACCTTCAATCAGAAAAAGATTTTTATATTGTCTTTTACTAGCGCTTCAATTTCAATTGTTTTCATTTATTCCTTAGGAATATGTCCAATCCTCACATTGGAGCTTTGTTGTTTATTCCTATATCTTTTATCTTCTCTTGCATCATTTTAAGGTCTTTGAGTTTTTCTCTGAATTCTGAGAAAATTTCTATTTTTTTTCTCTACTTCACTAAGCTGGTTTCTTGGAAGTCAATTCTGTTTTAACTGATGGTAGTTGAGAATGTTATTTTTTTAATTTTAATTTTCTTTAGTCATTTTAACCTGATTTATCTCATTGTCTTTACATTTATCCTGATGTTTAAAAATTTTACCTTTTCTCCCCTTTAGGAAGTCTGTCTCCTGCTACTTCAAATAGCCATGTCTTGTCAATTTTTGTGATTACAAATAGTTTTCTAAATATTTATGTTTTTGTAACGTATATCTAGAGAAAAGTTATTTCCCTGAATGTTCACTAAAGAGGTCCAATTTTTAAAACTTTCAATCTTATTTCATAAACTTTGTGTTTAGCTTTCTCATTTCTCCTTCTTACACATAAACTCTTGACCAATGAAAGTTAATGGCTGTAAAACCATTGTTTTTACACTTTGTTCAACTGGATACTTGTCAAATATATTCTCTGTTGCATAGATTGAGGTTAGTGTGGTACCCACAACACTCACTCCAATTCCTAGTGTCTGACAAGAATTCATTTAAGGTCCAGCAGATATTCATTTGGGCTCTGCTCCACTCTTGGGGGTAGCATCACCTATCTACATGGCCTGGTTCTCTCTCATTTTTGTCTGGGTGTTTTATGAAAAACTCTAATCCTATAATTTACTGCCTCCAGGATTTATGTTTACCTTTCCAATACTATATTTTATTTTAGGCTGCTATATTTTCTTAAAAAAATGTTTATTTGAGAGTCCTTAATTTCCCAATAAATCACTACCATTTATTCCCTTGTATATTCTATTTTGGGAATTTCATTCTCTGAATGCAAGTTATAGGTCTCTGTGTTTCTTCCCCCATCATTGCTTCCCATCTCTTTGTTCTTATTATCTCAGATTCTCACTCATATTTTTCTGTTACCAAGACCACAATTTATCTTGCATTTTTTAAAATTGTAACTTGGTTGACCATATGTCTGTCTTAGGTCTCAATTTTCTTAGAATTGACTCATTTGTACCTGGGGTCCCAGAAAAATAATTATGCTGCCCCTTTCCCTTGGCAGTGGTTAGATATAGATGATAAATTTTTGATCACTCTAGTTTTTGTCTAACCAATAAATTTTACTTTTAAGAAATGGCCTTATATACACATTGTGGTATGGCTCTAACCTAACGTTTTATTGCGTTACATTTTTATGTAACAAAAAAAGTGAATGAGAATCATAATATTTAAAGTTTGTTTTTTAGGGTTCTCCTTTTATTCTTATATGCCTCAGGACAAAAACCTTATTTTAGTATAATCTGAAATGAACAAATTACAGAGAAAGCAAAAAAGCTGAGTTTGTGAAATGCTCAGTCAAATTTGCTTGAAGATTTGGTTTAGAGAAACTTCAGATTAACCTTCAAACCCTATAAGGCTTATCTGCACAAAGAAACTAGACATTTAAGTGGTGTCCATCACTAATAACAGTGCTTTATAGTAAAATACACATAGAAATAGCTTCTAGCTATCATTATTAGAATTTTATTTTTAATGCTTAGAAAATGTTAATAAGCATGTCAGAAATGCCATTCTTTTCGTGTGCCACTCTATCTGTTAAACTAAAGTGAATTTAAAGCAATCATAGGAATAGATTTATCTCTCTACAAAGAAATCCAAAGTCATAGATATGTTCTTTTTTGGTGGATTAAGTAATGAATCAGTGTTTAACTATTTCTTTTTAAAATAATGAACGATGCAACAGATACTGCCAGATCCATATAATAAGTATTATTCTCTTATGATGTTTTTAAAGGCTTTGGGTACATATTTCAAATGAATAGATGTAAAATTAAAACTTACTGATAGAGCATATACAAGTTCCAGCAGCAGCATTAAAAAAATATGATTGATGAAATAGTAGTATGTCTTATAAGAAAACTGCCAGTCTCTTTGGCATCTAAAGTGTACATTTAAAATTATGACTATATTTGAGCAATAGGTATCCAGGTTCTGAAAACTAAATGTTCTTGAATCTGGAGCCAGTATTTAAACCACTTTCATCATTTGAAATGGAAGTCATTTCATACACTGTGTACAAATGTGGGATCTGTTTTAAACGATGCATGCCATTCTACCTATAGATTTGATTAAGAAGTAAGAAATTAGTTACTCTCAAATTTCTAATGGGAAAGTTCTTAAAATATTTGTTTCTAGTCAAGGGGATAAAAAGAGGAAGATTCTAAGGAGTTATTTCAGTGGTTCTCAGTGGTTCACAATGATAAGCTTCCAGGAGAAATTCTCAGTGACTTTCATTTTCCAGCCTTTATCCAGGGTGATATCTCAAGGGCCTGAATCATAGATCTTTCAGGAAAAAACAGAAGTCTTATGTGGGGGAACAATTCAGTCATTCAGATACTATTTATCTGATAACCTTGAAAAAAAAAGAACAAAGACAAGTAATAAGGAGACAATTATCTTACAATGTCAAAAATAAACTCAACATATCCTTTATCATTGGGCCAGAGCCACTTGTCCATCTAACACAAATTACTTAATGTTTATAAACAATTGTACCTGGCTTGAATATACAATACATCCACTCCTGTGTGTCTTTAATAAAATTTTAGAAAGTGCAAGAGGATATTCTTAGAGGCAGGCAAATTAGCAATAACAAAAAGGAAAGTGAAGGGAGACAAACATAATAAAAAACAGAGAGAAGAGCTTCCCTGGTGGCGCAGTGGTGGTTGAGGTCCACCTGCCGATGCAGGGGACACGGGTTCGTGCCCCGGTCCGGGAAGTTCCCACATGCCGCGGAGCGGCTGGGCCCATGAGCCATGGCTGCTGAGCCTGCGCGTCCGGAGCCTGTGCTCCTCAACGGGAGAGGCCACAGTGGTGAGAGGCCTGCATACCGCAAAAAAAAACAAAAACAAAAACTAACAAAAAAACAGAAGACTGTGCCATACTGTAAAAGAAAAATTACCCTTTCTTCCTGACACTATAGGCTCTTTTAGCCTGTATCTTATATATCTTTACTGATATATCACCTAATTATCCTCATACTATCTTAACTATCCATAGAGATTTGTTTTACTGAGGCCAAAATTATCTAGATTGTTGCTAGATTCAATGATATTCAATTCTATTATCTTCAGTCTCTCAGATGCATTTCACACAGAAAGTCACTCCTGTGCTCACTTGGCTTCTGTAGTATCTCAGAATCCTGGTGTTGGACCCATCTCACTTTTCTCTTTCTTTGATTTCAATAATCCCTCCCTTTTTTTTCTCCCACAGCCCTCCTCCACTATTCTGTAACTATTGTTTACAACATGGATCAATCAATCTCTTCCGTATTTTTTCCCCTCTTTGCCTACTCCTTCAGGAAATTCACTCATTCCTCTGGCTTCAACTATTGCCATACTAATGATAGCCCCTAAATAGGAAGTGTACTGATTGAAGTAGAATGAATGGACACAAATCTAAAGGTTTTCACTGAAGGAAATCAAGCAACCAGTATCTGATTTGTTCTGCTGTTGAGGTTGGTATAGGATAAAGATCAAGTTTATATGTTTGTTTGCTTTTTTGTTATTGTTTTTATTTTTTTTTAAAGAAAATCTTTTTGCCTTTTTAAGTAGTTTGCCATAAAAAATAGCAAACAGATTAATATCACAATATTGAAGCAAGTGGTATGAAAAAAGTGTAAGTTGAAAATGCATTAGTATTTTCCATTTGTAACTCAAAACTTGTTTTTTTATTCATACTTTATAGGTCTTATAATAATATCCTAAATATTATTTAAAATATCACTCACAAGGGGATTTTTGAAGGGGCATTTCACTTAAAATCAAAGTATTCAGTTTAGGGTATTTTACTCAATTTCTTTGATCTAAAGTTTGCTTATTATATGTGTTTCTTGGCCTAGGAGTCACTTCCCATTTCTTTTAAGGGATGGCAAATTGTTAATATGTCTGAAAGCTTTGAGCAAAGCTGAATTCTTCTAATGTTCTCCACGTTGTAGTTGGTACTATGCCCGAAGAATATCAGTCATGAAATTTTCATTGAGCAAAATGATACAGCAGGTATGAGGAAGAAATATGATATTCTTCATTCCTTTTATAATTTATTACATAGTTATAAGACAGATTCTCATTAGAACGGAACAAATAGATGAGACCCTTTCTTCTTTTTTTGTAACATTTCAGAGGAAAGTGATGTTTTTATTTTTCTCTCATGAGGATAATAAGTATAGTGAGCTCCTTTTTAAGATTTGCCGTGGTCTCCCGTATTTGAATTAATGCTTTTACTGACAACCTCTGTGACATCGAAGATACAACCCAAGAATTGAGTACATAATTTTCTGTTGTACTCCAAAATAGAGCAACATACTATTGAAAACATTTTACAAGCAATTTCTAGGAACTATAGACTGTCCTTTGGCATTATACCTTTTCTGGTCATAAGATAGTAGCTAGGACACCAGGCATTGGTCAGGAAAAAAGAAAGGGCAAGGGTAAAATGTGCCAGCCATTCAGCACGTTTTTAAAAAATGCATTCTCAAAAACCCCAATGCTTACATATCAGTGATCAGAATATAATCAAATGGTCGCCCTTATTTGCATTGGAGGGGGTGGTCTTTAACTATATACATATCCCCATATAAGGGGGGAATGGCTACTGGGTAGGTAACTAGCAGCCTGCTCAACAACGCTGAACACTTATCTCACAGCCAAATTTGCATTCATTTTCCTATTCATGTCTTACAAGGTAGATATTGTTAACGTTCTCATCTTATAGATGAGGACATGGAGGTTTAGACAGGCTAAATAACTCACCTGCAGTCACACAGGTAGCAGGGTAGAACCAGGAATTGAACTTATTGCTACTTGAAACAGCTGCTGAGCTCTTAACCACTCTACCTCATTGCTTCTGAGCTGGTGCTCCTGGTCTCCTGTTGGCTTTATTTCAGGAAACGAGCACTGGATTCCAACGATGAATTAATTCCTCTGAGGACATACAGGGAACCTGGGCTTATGTACAAATACAGTAACCTTTTAAAAAATTCATAGGCCCAAGATATCTGCAAAGACTTATGAATCTGCTTGCTTTGCTATTTCTTGATTTATTAAGGAGACAGGGCACCATGACTTGGCTTAATACTGGGAAAGGTATTTAAAGATAGAAAGAACCTCTTTCCATGAAATGAAATTTTAAATATGATGCTTCTGATAGTTGAGGGATTTTACAAATCTGCTTAGCTTCTTTGTTTAAAAGAAATTCTGGATCAATTGGTAGATAATTGGAGTAGCAGATATTATTGGTAAATTAACCCCAAACTTGTTCCCAATCTCCTTCTCCCTTCCTTGCCTCTACCATAATGGACTGGGAAAGCTGCATGCTTGCTTTCACAGTCTCTCTTTACATGATGAATGGCCTAGTGATACAGTTCTGGTTAATCATATGTAAAAAGAAGTCTCTTGGGGATATTTCTGGGAAATCTTCCACTTTCTTGTTAATGAGGACAGATACAGTAGACACCATCCTTCCTTCTTTCTGCTTGGCTTTAGACCCAATGACTGGAGCTTCAGCAGTCATTTTGAAATCATAGATATTCATAGAGACACTGACTTTGATATCACTGAGTTGCTGAATCATGCCTACTTTCAGATTTATTTTCTTTATCTACTCTTAGTTATGTTATCTTTTACTTCACCCAAAGTCATTTCTAACTAATATAATTGGTCATTTCCTTTCAACAATGGGTATAACAATTAGTGAATTTTTTTATTTCAAAAATAAATAAAAATTTGGGGTGGATTGGCTCAGGAGACCCAATTCCTATAAGCCCTTTTAGACCTGGAAAGTAAATAAATTACATGTTAAATTTAGATAGCCACAAAGGAATTGCAAATGTGGCTCACTGCCAAATAATTGTTTTGTTCAACAGGATTTTCCTACAGAGATAAAACAAGAATGAGAAGTTAACAAAAAGAGGATTGCCTTCATAGCACATAACTAGCCAATTATGGTTGTCCAAAATTGAATAAATCTGTTCTCTTAATTCAGGCTGCTGTAACAAAATACCATAGACTGGATAGCTTAACAACAGAGATTTATTTCTTATGTTTCTGGAGACTTGGAAGTACAAGATTAAGGTGTTGCCCAATTCAATTCCTGGTGAGAGCTCACTTCTTGGCTCATGGATGGCCTTGTTCTTGCTGTATCCTCACATGGCAGAAAGAGAGAGTTCTGGTGTCTCTTTAACCTTTTCATCAATATAAGGGCAGTAAATGCCATCATGAGAGTTCCACCTTCATGACATCATTTGAACTTAATTACTTCCCAAAGCCCTCACATCAAATACCATCACTTTGG
Organism: Neophocaena asiaeorientalis asiaeorientalis; assembly: GCF_003031525.2. Lineage (NCBI taxonomy): Eukaryota > Metazoa > Chordata > Mammalia > Artiodactyla > Phocoenidae > Neophocaena > Neophocaena asiaeorientalis. The sequence continues at coordinate 6,324,506 of NW_020175410.1, forward strand.
AAATGAGGATTTCAATATATGAACTTTGGGAGGACACAAGCATTCAGTCTCTAGCACTTGTTTTTTAATACACGAAGCATTAACAGAGGTTCTCAGCTCAGCCCATCTTGGAAAGAAGTCTGATCTACTCTTTCTTCATGGGAGGCCTAAGATTAATTATGATCCATCATTCTACCTTTACTCTTTTCAATCTGGCTACATGGGTAATAGTATTTTCCATATAACATTCTCTTACTCAAAATTTCCTTTGTCAAGACCAAAAAAAAAAAGTAAGCAAAAAGCAAAGGATATACTTCAATCTTTATTTATTGGCTTTTCTGTCCAGAACAATCTTTTAGTTCTTTCTCCATTTCAGTGTTATTTGAGAAACTTAGGTCATGTCTAAATTTCTTCTCAGCTGTAAAACTATGATATACATAAATAAGAGTGTGTGTCCTTTTATTTTACAAATGTAATTGTTCATTTATACTGTGTTTGTTTTCATTTTCTGTCTTACGTAGTTCATGAGAATTGTGGCTGAGAACTTAGTATTTAGAAATTAAGTTTAGAATTTAGACTGTACATTGATCTAGGTGAGAGAATCATGAAATTTGAATAAAGGCACAGGGGATGGTTCAGATGGTGAATGTGATGATACTTAAGAGGCAGCATTGACAGGACTTGGAACCTATTTTCTGTGGTGATGATGGTGGAGAAAATGTGGGAGTAATTTTGGATGGTTTTCAGATTTTGGTTTTGCCTGATTATGAATGGCCTTGGCACTACTTCAGCTAGATTTGAGTTGGTTTCTGTCAGTGAGTCAGTTTGTAAACAATACTGAGTTTGAAGTATATGTGAGGTTATTAGATAAAGATGTCCAGTAAGAAATTCATATGGATTTAAACTGGTAGCTTAGAAAGAAAAGCTAAGCTACACATCTCAATTTGAGAATCAGAGCAAAAGGTAATTGATAAAGCCATGGGTGTGGATGAGTCTCTTCAGAGCTAGTATATAGATTCAGAAGTAGACAAGAAGTATGCTTGTTAAGGATCCTGAGTAATTTGATCAGTTAAAAGACAGATGCAGAAAGGACCCCCCCCCCCGCAATTCCACACACAATTAAACTGAGTAAGTCGAGGGCAAGGAGAGTCATATAATGAAAGACAAATGGTTAGAGTTTTTTTTAAACAGTAAAATATTATTGTGTATGTTAATTATTCTGTGCATTTGATCTCTATGGCTTGTTTACTACTTGTTATGAGTTTGTACCCTTAAATACCATCATTCTTTCCTTCTCCCCTACCTCTGATAACTGCCACTTTACTCTCTGTTTTTTACAGGTTTATGAATGATATCATGTAGTACTTGTCTTTCTCTGTCTGATTTACCTCACTTAGCATAATGTCCATCCATGTTGTCAGAAATGGGAACATATCTTCCTTTTCCATGACTGAGTAATATTCCATTGTGTATATGTACCACATTTTTTAATCCACTCGTCTATTGATGGACATTTGGGTTGTTTCCATATCTGGGCTATTGTGAATAATCCTGTGATAAACATGGGAGTGCACGTATTTTGTCAAAATCCTGTTTTCATTTCCTTTGGGTATATACCCAGAAGTAGAATTCCTGGATCGTATGGTAGGTCTATTTTCAATTTTTTCAGTTTCCATATTGTTTTCTGTAATTTTTGGACCAATTTACATTCCTACCAACAATGTATGAAGCTTCCCTTTGTGCTGGATTTTTTAAGGAGAAAGAGACCAGCAATATCAGATCCTGCTGAATATTCATAAAAGTTCAGTACTAAATAATGCCAACCTAATTTGTTCATTAGAAGAACATTATTTAACATAACTGGTGGCAGAGCAGATAGAAGACTAAATGAAGAGGAACTACTAGCTAAGAGGGACATAGAGATGAAGGAAATACTTACATTTTTAATTTAAAACATTATGATAAGCATATATCTATGTTCATGAGAAGAGCTAATAAAAAAGACATGGAAATACAAAAAGGTATGGGAATAATACGTGGAGCATTCCTGAAGAGGCAAAAGAGGTTATGTGTGCTCTGTATGTGTGGGTAGGATAGGGAAGGGGCTGCAGTAAGAATTTTGAGTGCACTGGTATGCCATGGTTAAGCTGAGTTATTATATCCTGCATGCAATAGGGAAATAATGAGTATTTTAAGTGAAAAGATCAAAGAACTTTTCTGTATATTTTTTCAAGATCATTTTAACTAATGACGGGAAGAATGAATTAGAGAAGGTAAGACTTGGGGCAAGAACAATTGAGGAAAGTAAGTCAGAGGGAGATGGACAGAGGGAATAATTGTAGAAACATTAACTTGGGAAGATCAGTAGTGTTTAGTACTCACTGGGGGTGGGGGAATTAAAGGCAAAGTAGATGGAAGATTTGAGAAGGATTCAAAGTTCCTATTCAGGCACCTGGCAAAAGCATGATAAAATTAACTAGGAGTAGTTAGATGTGTGAGTCCCATTTTAGACATTCTTCATTGTGACTGCCTTTGGAATATCCAAGTACATAAATATCATTTAGATAGTTGAAAAGTAGAAAAGGTAGGTAATAGGAAGATATATGGGCAGCAAATGCTGGAACAAGACAATCTGGGGCATTTGTGACATGGATGAGAGCTGAAAGGACAGGAGTAGAGGAGTTTGCCTTGTGAGAATAGGTACAGAGAGAGATGTCCTTGCATGGAAACTTGAGGCACACTAACATTTAGAGGCAAACAGCAAAAGGGAAATCAGTCAAAATGGTGAAAATAATACCCAGAGGGGTAAAAGTTGAACCAGAAGAGAAAAGAATCACAGAAATTACATCCAATCAAATTATATTCAAATATGGAGCACGATCAAGTTATATAATTTAAAAGTGCCTATTGAATTTGCCACTGTAAGGCCATTGTGATTTGAAGTGAGGAAATTTTTAGTTAATGATGAAGGAAAACATCAGATTACAAAAGGCTAAGGCATTAACAGCAGTTGAGGAAGTGCAGCCAGAGTGCAAACCACTCTTTCAAGACGTTGGTCAATGAAGGGAATGAAGGAGACATAGGAACAGAAGAGGAGTTACTTTCTTCTTGCCTGAGGTCATTTTTTAGAGGAATGTTTGATGACTGTAAAAGCCTGTGTTTACTGTTTCTCATTGAAGTAGCACGTGCATCAATATTAGCGTCAACGATACTGCATATTTGTGCTTTCCTCTTAGCATCCATCCTTCCAGAATTTGATGATATGGAATAACAGATGTTAATGCGCTAGTGAGCATCTGGTCAAATGAGGAAACAAGGCCAAATCCTTTAAATGTTATGTCTTAAGGCACATTCTAGTTTGTTAGTTATAGATATTTATAACTTTCTTTAGGGCTTTGTTTGTAGTCCTATAGATAACTTAATTTGTGCACTCTAAACAAGATTGAGTATTTTAATAAAGTCTTGACTAGTGCTAACTACACTGTGATGATAATATTTAAGAAATATCAATTTTATCCTGGAAAATGATGAGTGTCCTATAATTATGTGTTTTCATCAGTACCTGTTGTTTCTTGTTATTGCTTATTTTCATCTGCATCTTATTATTTCTACCTATATTAGTGACTGTTTTAGTTTAATTTTTCTTTCCCTGGTGGGTTTCAAGTTAAGTTTTAAAGTTTTATTCCCACCCAAGAATAAAAACTAGAAAATCTTTTCTTCAAACAGATACCTTTAAATACGCTAGCTGAAGATTTCATCCTTGGTCATGAACCTAACTCTTACCTACTAAATTTTATCTTGAGATATTTGATACCCATATTAGAGTCCCTTTATATTCCAGAAGTTAATCATAGTCAAAATATTATGCTATTCCCTTTTTTAGAAGTATTATTTGCATATTTATTTTATATTACTACTTGAAAACTGGTGATATCTTTAATGAGGTTTAAAGCAGCTAAAAAATATATCCCTGGGTTTTTTACCTATTAAAATAATTTTTAGATGTGTGTGTGTGTATATATGTATACACACACGTATATATTCACATGTACACACACTAATACTTAAAAATAACATATGCTATCAATTATATATGACAGTATACTATATGTGAAAATGCAGATATTTGTATGTGGTAAAAAGTATGTAGCTGCATATCAGCAGTATAAAAAAATCTTATATCCACTTAATTAAAATGTAAATAAGAAAGCAAAAGACCACAGGATCAGTTTATTCTATCTTGTCTTCTATTTTTTTTTAACTTTTTTATTGGAGTATAATTGCTTTACAATGATGTGTTAATTTCTGCTTTATAACAAAGTGAATCAGTTATACATATACATATGTCCCGAAATCTCTTCCCTCTTGCATCTCCCTCCCTCCCACCCTCCCTATCCCACCCCTCTAGGTGGTCACAAATCACCGAGCTGATCTCCCTGTGCTATGCGGCTGCTTCCAACTAGCTATGGGTTTTACATTTGGTAGTGTATATATGTCCATGCCACTCTCTCACTTCGTCCCAGCTTACTGTTCACCCTCCCCATATCCTCAGGTCGATTCTCTAGTAGGTCTGTGTCTTTATTCCCCTCTTGCCCATAGGTTATTCGTGATCTTTTTTTTTTTTTTCGATTCCATATATATGTGTTAGCAAACGCTATTTGTTTTTCTCTTTCTGACTTACTTCACTCTGTATGACAGACTCTAGGTGCATCCACCTCACTACAAATAACTCAATTTCGTTTCTTTTTATGGCTGAGTAATATTCCATTGTTATATGTGCCACATCTTCTTTATCCATTCAACTGTCGATGGACACTTAGGTTGCTTCCATGTCCTGGCTATTGTAAATACAGCTGCAATGAATACTTCGGTACATGACTTCCTCTTTTATTTATTTATTTATTTTTTGTGGTACGCAGGCATCTCACGGTTGTGGCCTCTCCCATTGCAGAGCACAGGCTCCAGACACTCAGGCTCAGTGGCCATGGCTCACGGGCCCAGCAGCTGTCTTCCCAGACAGGGGCACAAACCCGTGTCCCCTGCATCGGCAGGCGGACTCTCAACCACTGTGCCAACAGACAAGCCCCATGACTCTTTTTGAATTATGGTTTTCTCAGAGTATATGCCCAGTAGTGGGATTGCTGGGTCGTATGGTAGTTCTATTTTTAGTTTTTTAACGAACCTCCGTACTGTTCTCCATAGTGGCTGTATCAACTTACATTCCCACCAACAGTGCAAGAGGGTTCCCTTTTCTCCACACCCTCTCCAGCATTTATTGTTTCTAGATTTTTTGATTATGGCCATTCTGACTTGTGTGAGATGATATCTCATTGTAGTTTTGATTTGCATTTCTCTAATGATTAATGATGTGGACCATTCTTTCATGTGTTTGTTGGCAAACTGTATATCTTCTTTGGAGAAATGTCTATTTAGGTCTTCTGCCCATTTTTGGATTGGATTGTTTCTTTTGTTGATATTGAGCTGCATGAACTGCTTGAAAATTTTGGAGATTAATTCTTTGTGAGTTGCTTTATTTGTAAATATTTTCTCCCATTGTGAGGGTTGTCTTTTCATCTTGTTTATGGTTTCCTTTGCTGTGAAAAAGCTTTTAAGTTCTGATTAGGTCCCATTTGTTTATTTATGTTTTTATTTCCATTTCTCTAGGAGGTGGGTCAAAGAGGATCTTGCTGTGATTTAGGTCATAGAGTGTTCTGCCTGTGTTTTCCTGTAAGAGTTTGATAGTGTCTGGCCTTACATTTCGGTCTTTAATCCATTTTGAGTTTATTTTTCTGTATGGTGTTAGGGAGTGTTCTAATTTCATACTTTTACATGTAACTGTCCAGTTTTCCCAGCAACACTTATTGAAGAGGCTGTTTTTTCTCCACTGTATATTCTTGCCTCCTTTATCAAAGAAAAGGTGACCATAATGTGCGTGGGTTTATCTCTGGGCTTTCTATCCTGTTCCATTGTTCGATATTTCTGTTTTTGCCCCACTACCATACTGTCTTGATTACTGTAGCTTTGTAGTATAGTCTGAAGACAGGGAGCCTGATTCCTCCAACTCCGCTGTTCTTTCTCAAGATTGCTTTGGCTATTGGGGTCCTTTGCGTTTCCATACAAATTGTGAAATTTTTTGTTCTAGTTCTGTGAAAAATGCCAGTGGTAGTTTGATAGGGATTGCATTGAATCTGTAGATTGCTTTGGGTAGTAAAGTCATTTTCACAGTGTTGCTTCTTCCAATCCAAGAACATGGTATATCTCTCCATCTATTTGTATCATCTTTAATTTCTTTCATCAGTGTCTTATAATTTTCTGCATACAGGTCTTTTGTCTCCTGAGGTAGGTTTATTCCTAGATATTTTATTCTTTTTGTTGCAATGGTAAGTGGGAGTGTTTTCTTGATTTCACTTTCAGATTTCTCATCATTAGTGTATAGGAATGCCAGAGATTCCTGTGCATTAATTTTGTATCCTGCTGCTGTACCAAATTCATTGATTAGCTCTAGTGGTTTTCTGGTAGCATCTTTAGGATTCTCTTTGTAGAGTATGATGTCATCTGCAAACAGTGACAGCTTTACTTCTTTGTTTCTGATTTGGATTCCTTTTATTTCTTTTTCTTCTCTGGTTGCTGTGGCTAAAACTTCCAAAACTATGTCAAATAATAGTGGTGAGAGTGGGCAACCATGGAAATGGTTTCAGTTTTTCACTGTTGAGGACGATGTTGGCTGTGGGTTTGTCATATATGGCCTTTATTATGTTGAGGAAAGTTCCCTCTGTGCCTACTTTCTGCAGGGTTTTTATCATAAATAGGTGTTGATTTTTGTCAAAAGCTTTCTCTGCATTGTTTGAGATGATCATATGGTTTTTTCCTTCAATTTTTTAATATGGTGTATCACATTGATTGATTTGTGTTTATTGAAGAATCCTTGCATCCCTGTGATAAATCCCACTTGATCATGGTGTATGATCCTTTTAATGTGCTGTTGGATTCTGTTTGCTTATATTTTGTTGACGATTTTTGCATCTCTGTTCCTCAGTGATATTGGCCTGTAGTTTTCTTTCTTTGTGACATCTTTGTCTGGTTATGGTATCAGGGTTATGGTGGCCCCATAGAATGAGTTTGGGAGTGTTCCTCCCTCTGCTATATTTTGGAAGAGTTTGAGAAGGATAGGTGTCAGCGCTTCTCTAAATGTTTGATAGAATTCACCAGTGAAGCCATCTGGTCTTGGACTTTTGTTCGTTGCAAGATTTTTAAACACAGTTTCAATTTCAGTGCTTGTGATTGGTCTGCTCATATTTTCTGTTTCTTCCTGTTTCAGTCTTGGAAGTTTCTTCTAAGAATTCGTCCGTTTCTTCCAGGTTGTCTATTTTAGTGGCATATAGTTGCTTGTAGTAATCTCTCATGATCCTTTGTATTTCTGCAGTGTCAGTTGTTACTTCTCCTTTTTCATTTCTAATTGTATTGATTTGAGTCTTCTTCCTTTTTTTCTTGATGAGTCTGGCTAATGGTTTATCAATTTTGTTTATCTTCTCAAAGAAAGAGCTTTTAGTTTTATTGATCTTTGCTATCGTTTCCTTCATTTCTTTTTTATTTATTTCTGATCTGATCTTTATGATTTCTTTCCTTCTGTTAACTTTGGGGTTTTTTTGTTCTTCTTTCTCTAATTGCTTTAGGTGTAAGGTTAGATTGTTTATTTGAGATGTTTCTTGTTTCTTAAGGTAGGATTGTATTGCTATAAACTTCCCTCTTAGAACTGCTCTTGCTGCATCCCATAGGTTTTGGTCATAGTGTTTTCATTGTCATTAGTTTCTAGGTATTTTTTGAGTTCCTCTTTGACTTCTTTAGTGATCTCTTGGTTATTAAGTAGTGTATTGTTTAACCTCTATGTGCTTGTGTTTTTTACAGACTTTATCCTGTAATTGATATCTAATCTCCTCATGTTGTGGTCGGCAAGGATACTTGATATGATTTCAATTTTCTTAAATTTACCAAGGCTTGATTTGACCCCAAGATATGATCTATCCTGGAGAATATTCCATGAGCACTTGAGAAGAAAGTGTATTCTGTTGTTTTTGGATGCAATGTCCTGTAAATATCAATTACGTGTATCTTGTTTAATATATCATTTAAAGCTTGTGTTTCGTTTTTAATTTTCATTTTGGATGATCTGTCCATTGGTGATAGTGGGGTGTTACAGTCCTTTAGTACGATTTTGTTACTGTGGATTTCCCCTTTATGGCTGTTAGTATTTGCCTTATGTATTGAGGTGCTCCTATGTTGGGTGCATAAATCTTTATAATTGTTATATCTTCTTCTTTGATTGATCCCTTGATCATTATGTAGTGACCTTCTTTGTCTCTTGTAATCATCTTTATTTTAAAGTCTATTTTGTCTGATATGAGAATTGCTACTCCAGCTTTCTTTTGATTTCCATTTGCATGGAATATCTTTTTCCATCCCCTCACTTTCAGTCTGTATGTGTCCCTAGGTCTGAAGTGGGTCTCTTGTAGACAGCATATATATAGGTCTTGTTTTTGTATCTATTCAGCCAGTCTGTGTCTTTTGGTTGGAGCATTTAATCCATTTACATTTAAGGTAATTATCAATATGTATGTGCGTATTACCATTTTCTTAATTGTTTTGGGTTTGTTATTGTAGGTCTTTTCCTTCTCTTGTGTTTCCTGCCTAGAGAAGTCCCTTTAGTATTTCTGTAAAGCTGGTTTGGTGGTGCTGAATTCTCTTAGCTTTTGCTTGTCTGTAAAGGTTTTAATTTCTCCATCACATCTGAATGAGATCCTTGCTGGGTAGAGTAATCTTGGTTTTAGTTTTTCTCCTTCATCACTTTAAATATGTCCTGCCACTCCCTTCTGGCTTGCAGAGTTTCTGCTGAAAAATCAGCTGTTAACCTTATGGGGATCCCTTGTGTGTTGTTGTTTTTCCCTTGATGCTTTTAATATTTTTTCTTTGTATTTAATTTTTGATAGTTTGATTAATATATATCTTGGTGTGTTTCTCCTTGGATTTTTCCCGTATGGGACTCTCTGTGCTTCCTCGACTTGATTAACTATTTCCTTTCCCATATTAAGGAAGTTTTCAACTATAATCTCTTCAAATATTTTCTGAGTCCCTTTCTTTTTCTCTTCTTCTTCTGGAACGCGTATAATTCAAATTTTGGTGTGTTTAATGTCGTCCCAGAGGTCTCTGAGACTGTCCTCAGTTCTTTTCATTCTATTTTCTTTATTCTGCTCTGGAGTAGTTATTTCCACTATTTTATCTTCCAGGTCACTTATCCGTTCTTCTGCCTCAGTTATTCTGCTTTTGATCCCTTCTAGAGAAATTTTATTTCATTTATTGTGTTGTTCATCATTGTTTGTTTGCTCTTTAGTTCTTCTAGGTCCTTGTTACATTGTTAGACGTTTCTTCTATTTTCTCTGTTCTATTTCCAAGATTTGGGATCATCTTTACTGTCATTATTCTGAATTCTTTTTCAGGTAACTGCCTCTTTCCTCTTCATTTGTTAGGTCTGGTGAGTTTTTACCTTGCTCCTTCAACTGCTGTGTGTTTTTCTGTCTTCTCATTTTGCTTAACTTACTGTGTTTGGGGTCTCCTTTTTGCAGGCCGCAGGTTCATAGTTCCCATTGTTTTTGGTATCTGTCCCCAGTGGAAAAGTTTGGTTCAGTAGGTTGTGTAGGCTTCCTAGTGGAGGTTACTAGTGCCTGTGTTCTGGTGGATGAGGCTGGAGCTTGTCTTTCTGGTGTGCAGGTCCATGTCTGGTGGTGTGGTTTGGGTTGTCTGTGGCCTTATTATGATTTTAGGCAGCCTCTCTGCTAATGGATGGGGTTGTGTTCCTGTCTTGCTAGTTGTTTGGCATAGGGTGTCCAGCACTGTAGCTTGCTCGTCGTTGAGTTATGCTGGGTCTTGGCGTTGAGATGGAGATCTCTGGGAGAGTTTCGCCATTTGATATCACGTCGAGCTGGGAGGTCTCTTGTGGACCAGTGCCCTGAAGGTGCCTCTCTCACCTCAGGCACAGCCCTGATGCCTGGCTGGAGCACCAAGAGCCTTTCATCTACACGGCTCAGAATAAAAGGGAGAAGAATAGAAAGAAAGAAAGAAGATAAAATAAAATAAATTAAAATAAAATAAAGTTATTAAAATAAAAAATAATTATTACGAAAAACTTTTTTAAAGTAAAAAGTACCCTGAGGGATAGAACCCTAGGACAAATGGTAAAAGCAAGGCTATACAGACAATATCCCGCCAGAAGCATACACATACACACTCACAAAAATAATATATATATTGTTGCTCCCAAAAGCCACCGCCTGAATTTGGGATGATTCGTTGTCTATTCAGGTATTTCGCAGATGCAGTGTACATCAAGTTGATTGTGGAGTTTTAATCCACTGCTCCTACATCTACACGGCTCAGAATAAAAGGGAGAAGAATAGAAAGAAAGAAAGAAGATAAAATAAAATAAATTAAAATAAAATAAAGTTATTAAAATAAAAAATAATTATTACGAAAAACTTTTTTAAAGTAAAAAGTACCCTGAGGGATAGAACCCTAGGACAAATGGTAAAAGCAAGGCTATACAGACAATATCCCGCCAGAAGCATACACATACACACTCACAAAAATAATATATATATTGTTGCTCCCAAAAGCCACCGCCTGAATTTGGGATGATTCATTGTCTATTCAGGTATTTCGCAGATGCAGTGTACATCAAGTTGATTGTGGAGTTTTAATCCACTGCTCCTGAGGCTGCTGGGAGAAATTTCCCTTTCTCTTCTTTGTTCCCACAGCTCCTGGGGCTCAGCTTTGGATTTGGCCCTGCCTCTGTGTGTAGGTCGCCTGAGGGCGTCTGTTCTTCGCTCAGACATGATGCGGTTAAAGGAGCAGCTGCTTCATGGGCTCTGGCTCACTAGGCCGAGGTGGGGGGAGGGATGGGTACGGATGCGGGGTGAGCCTGTGGCAGCAGAGGCCATCGTGACGTTGCACCAGCCTCAGGCGCGCCGTGTGTTCTCCCGGGGAAGTTGTCCCTGGATCAGGGGACCCTGGCAGTGGCAGGCTGCACAGGCTTCTGGGAGGGAGGTGTATAGAGTGACCTCTGCTTGCACACAGGCTTCTTGGTGGCTGCAGCAGCAGCCTTAGCATCCCATGCCTGTATTTGGGGTCTGCGCTGATATCCACGGCTCGCGCCTGTCTCTGGAGCTCCTTTAAGCGGCACTTTTAACCTCCTTTCCTCGAGCACCAGGAAACAGAGAGGAAAGAAAAAGTCTCTTGCTTCTAAGGCAGCTCCAGACTTTTCCCTGGACTCCCTCCGGGCTAGCTGTGACACACTAACACCCTTCAGGCTGTGCTCATGCAGCCAACCCCAGTCCTCTCCGTGGGATCCGACCTTCGAAGCCCGAACCTCAGCTCCCAGCCCCCGCCCACCCCGGCGGGTGAGCAGACAAGCCTCTCGGGCTGGTGAGTGCCGGTCGGCACTGATCCTCTGTTCGGGAATCTCTCCTGTTTGCCCTGCGCACCCCTGTTGCTGCCCTCTCCTCCGCGGCCCTGAAGCTCCACCCTCCGCCACCCGGAGTCTCCACTCGCGAAGGGGCTTCCTAGTGTGTGGAAACCATTCCTCCCTCACAGCTCTGTCCCACTGGTGCAGGTCCCGTCCCTATTCTTTTGTCTTAGTTTTTTCTTTTTTCTTTTGCCCTTCCCAGGTATGTGGGGAGTTTCTTGCCTTTTGGGAGGTCTGAGGTCTTCTGCCAGCGTTCAGCTGGTGTTCTGTAGGAGTTGTTCCACACGTAGATGTATTTCTTATGTATTTGTGGGGAGGAAGGTGATCTCCGCATCTTACTCTTCCACCATCTTGAACTATCTTGTCTTCTTGAATAATATTAAAATAAGCCATAAAACAATGCCATTTCCATGCTGAAAATCCTTTGATCTTAGCTTAGTGTTAGTATCAAAGAAGAAAAATCTTGAACAGGGATAAAACATGGTTAATTTCAAAGATATATATATAAAGAAAGTAAACCTCAGGTAGAGGTGAAAAGACTGTAGAAGCCATTTTGTTCAGGTTGGCTTGTTTGTTCTGAAAGTTGACTCTGAGAAATCTTTGAAGGTCTGTGAACCCACATCAAGGGCTGACCCTGGAGACAAGGGGTTTGGGGGAGGGAAAACAGGGAATTGGTTAGGCCCCTGTCATTGCTACTGAAATCTTTCCCTCTGGGAATTTATTTCTGTTACATATAGAGCTTCTTTGTGGGATTTCATTAGTAAAAAGAGTTTTACAGTTTAAAAGTGTTTGAGAGCCATGGGTGCAACCTGTTCTTTCCCCTTCCCTGATAGAGATTAAGGGACCTCTTCAAGATCACAGAAGTGAGTTGCAGAGCCAAGCTCAGAGTACAGGTCTTGTAACCAATAGTGCTGTGCTCCCCCTACCGCAATTAGCTCAAAGTGTGTTATGTATATAAAACTACTGATAAAACTACAGATTCCATGGAGAGTCAGGATTCACAGGATTTTATTTTGAAAGGGATTTTTGTAATTAAGTCCAAGGCCCCTCTTCAGGCAGTAATCCTTCTTATAACATCAGAGAAATGGGACATGCATACAACTTCTGTTAATGTGTCCAGGATAGGGACCCTGCTACATCCTCAAATAACATATTTCATTCCTGGGCAGTTTTTAACATTGTAAAGTACTTTCCAGTGTTAGCTAAAGCTTCATTCCTAACACATCTGCCTATTAAACTTCACTTTTCTTTTTAAACTAATAAATAATAAATTAAAGCTATTTTCCATTTAGTGGTTTGGGTTGGATGTGGATGTGTAAATGTGTTGATGAGTTGGCATTTTGCTGATTTCTCTACCCAGGCTTTTGGTTTGGGATATGTGGGAAATGAGAGATTCCACTAGAGAAGCTATGTGAGAAGTGGTATCTTCATGGCACATCTTTTATGTGGAACTAGGTGATGATGGATGATCATGTAATAAGGATAAAGAGGAGAATTAACCCTTTCTTCAGACTTGCTGTGTTCTAAGTTCCCTGCATATATTTACTCATTTAACCTTCACAATACCCTGTGAGTGAAGACTATTATTATCCCACTTTATAGATGAAAAATGAAGTTTCCCAAACTCACAAGAGCTAGTCAGTAATCGAGCATAAATTTGAAAACAGAGAAACTAATTTCAAACTCAAACTTTTAAACTGTTAGGCTATACTGCTACTCTGGAGATAGAATGTTCTGAGAAGAGGTTGTGAAGAAAATGTATTTATTAATAATGTTAGGAGGTTCCAGAGGGCACACTGGACAGAGTTGAAAGTGGAGAGGAACAATGGAAAAGGCAAGGAGGTGGCCCAGAGGAGCAGGATGGTGACTGGGATGTGAAATACAGCCACCGTGCTCTGGCAAGAACCTGAGAACCTGTAGTTAGAGCTTTGCTGCCTCAAGGGTGCAGAGAAAAGACAAATACTCTAGTCTTACCAGGGCCTCTTGTGTGTTATATCATTCATCTTTCTTGTCAGTGGAATGTGGCTTCCAAACATTTCCTCTGTGGAAATCCTTCTTACCCATTTTGGATCATGGACCAGTTTTGAAAATACAGTGGAAGTTTTTCACTTTATCTCTAGGGAACATATGTGCGTAGGCATAAACATAGACAGAAATGTTTATTTCCCAACAAGGCAGAGAACTGAGGAAAGCATGTAATTTTGGAAGGGCCCTATAAGGAAGCAGGGACTGGATGATATTCTCAAGGATTTGTATTGGACTGGAAGGGCCTATGTGATAAATACAGGTTTGGAAAGGACAGAATATGTGGTTACTAACTACAAGGGCAAAGGAGGAAGGAAACAAATCCAGGGAAATCTTATGAGCTGCTTCTTCATGACCACACATATTTTGGTACATCCATAAAACTCATGCTATGTTTGCTGTGATTGGAATTTCTCGTGAAGGCAAGTGAGAAGGACAGAGCTTCACTTCTGGTCCAAAGGGAGGGCAACACAAAGCAGGCTGTCCTGATTCCAGATCAAATAGAAAGAAGCACGGTAAGGCACACACACACAGTGAGTGGGGCTTTTCAGTGCCCCATAGCCTGAATCTGGAGTTTGGGTGAAAATTCCCTGAGCCTCTAACGGCAGAGAAAATCCCAAATGACATTTGTGTTACATGTATGTACTGGCAAATCTTTTCCCCTATTATTTCAGGGGCTTCTTGGACTCTCTAAAGCAATCCACATACCTTAGGTTAAAGCCTTGATCTGCAAAGATGTTTCTCTAATACTAAGCTGGCTTCACATGATGAAAATGTGACTCTAATCAATCACCAGCAGCCTTTCTACTCTAGGAGAATCTGAGGATTTCTGTGAGTTTGCTTTTGTGTCCTTCATGCACCACTGAAGATTGAACAAGTTCATTATTGAAGCTGCTGCCTGTGTAGACATGGGGCACTGACAGTGTCTCAAGTGTCGTGTCAGTTCTCTGTTTTTGCTCTTGTGTTTCCTTTGCCATGGGACCTGCACTAGCAGCATCCTGAGTGAGAATGTTATGTGGGGAGTTTGAACTGGGCCCGGTGTGCTGCCCAGAGGAATGTAAAGCCCAAACACACACAGGGCTGAGCCCAGATTTCTCCACTGGTAGAAGGGGAGTGTTATTTCACAGGCCTTTGTCTGCCTGATCTTGCTGAAGAAGCAGAAGTCCTCAGGAATAGCTCTGTGATATCACTGACCTCAGTTGGTTTTGAAGAAATGGTAGCTTCCAAGACATTTTTGAGCTGTCAGAGCTGAAGCCCACATATATTTCCTTTTTTTGTCTGCCAAAGAGCTAGAACATTCTTTGTGAAAGGACTAGGGACCTACTTATGTATGCATTTGTACAATATTTTAATCAAACATCAAACGTCCTTCTCATCCCTCTCTCTATCTCTTAAGGGACGTAGGCAATCCCAAGGTCAAACAAAGCAAAGTATCTAAATTAAGCAGAATTAGAACTGCTTACTTAGGTGGGGGGTCCTAATTAAATATTGAGATATAGACACTTGGAATATAAAAATGAGTATGATGTTCTAATTTCCCTTACAAGGTTCACATTTATATCTATGAATATAGATACAAAGATAAATAAGCATGCTGAAAATGAAAAAAAGACTGCTGCTCGTTAAAAAAAATGGCATATACGTGCAAATTATTTACCTGACCATCTGCACATGAACTTTAAAGAATAAGATAAACATTAAAAAATAATTAACATGACAAGCTCTTTGTTAGCTAATAAACCCAGAGATATCTCCATTCTCCTAAGTTCGTTTCGCTTGCTCCCTCCAAGTTCAGCTTGATTGTGAAACTTCTGAGATCACCCCAGTGACGTGAGTTGAGGACTGAGAAGCATTAGTTAGTCGAGAGGTTCCCGGCTGTGTTAGACAGAATTCTAAAGTGACTCCTAACGACCTATGCCCTTGCATAATCCCCTGCCCAAGTGTACATGGAACCTGTGAATACGATGAGGTGCCACTCATCATCATGTTACATTACATGGCAAAGGTGAAGGGATTTTGCAGATATAATTAAGGTCCATAATCAGTGGATTTTGAGTTAATCAAAAGAGAGATTATCCTGGATGGACCTGACCTAAACGGATGAGCCCTTTAAAAGAGGGACTGGAGCCCTCCTTGAGTTCAGAGAGGTTCATATGCTGGTCATGAAAAGGAAACTAACATGTAGTAAGAAGGGGCCATTCCATTCTTCATTCCGCAAGCATGTCCATACTCTGTACAATGCCCTGTCCCAGGTTGTAAGACACAGCACCTGCTTTTAAATAGGTCCCGTATTAGTGTGAGAGAGAAAAATGCCCAAACATTTGCAATAATAGAATAAATGGCATTCAAGAAGCTGATATTGAACCAGAGCAGATGGACTACTCATTTTTCTCCAGGTACCAAAGTCCGTCCCAAGAGAAGTATTCTGGCACTTGTGCTGAATCCTGAGAATTAGAAGGACTTTCCTAGTGGAAGAGGAATGGGGGAAGGGAGGGCATAGTGCCATTAGAGAGAAATGAATAGCCAAAGAGCAGAGGTAAATGTGAAAGTAATAGAGTGCCTATAGGAAGCAGCAAGAGATGAGGCCGGAAAACAGGCAAGGCCATGGAACAGTCTTTTAGGTCCTACTAAGAATTTTATACTGTATTGAGTAGGTAATGGGATATATTGAAAGCATGTGATCAGATCTATACTTTAAAAAACATACTGAATAAAAATATGGAAGATGCTTGGGAAGAAAAAAGAAAGACTGAAATAAGGAGACCAGTTATGAGACTCTCATATTAGTCAGCAAAAAAAAAAAGATATGATCTATGACAGTGGCAGTAGTGAGGTGGATGAAGATAAAATGGTGGAGATACTGGAGAGATATTTAAGAAGTGGAATTGGCAGGATTTGGTGTATTTTGGTCCGAGAATTTAAAGTTGAGGTAGGTTTTTGGCTACCAATTAGGTATAACAAATTAAATGTAACCAACGTAGTGGGAAAAATTGGGTTGTAATTGGAGTAGAGCTGGAGGAAGGAAGGGGATATAATACTTATTTTAGGATGTAGTTCCTTTCAGTTGTGGTGAGGTCTAGTAGACAGTTTGATACTTAGCACTGGAGATGGGTCTGGCCACAAGCTGGCTTAAAGCTAAACTCAACCCTATACTGTATAGTTACAGGATCTTATGTATTCTGTTTGAACCCATGAAGCAGGCCAGGGGTATTATTTCCCTTAGCATCAGTACACCTTTAATGTGCTGATTTTAAATTTCTCTAAGGAAAATAAATTTCTTTTATTCGTTCATTCAAGAAACATGTATTGAGACTCTGCCACGTGCCTTGTACAGTCATCCCTCAGTATCTATGGGGAATTTGTTCCAGGACCTCACAGATACCAAAATCCATGGGTGCTGAAGTTCCTTATATAAAATGACCTGGTACAGTTGGCCCTCTGTATCCACAAATTCTGCATCTACTGGTTTGGAGGGCCAACTGTACTTTTCTAGGCACTAGGGATGGGGGACAAAGCAGTAAATAAGTGAGACAATGTCTTTATTCCCCTGGAACATGCATTTTAATGGAAGACACAGAAATCAGTATAAGTAAACACACACATCTAAACATAATTCAAATAATAATAATCAGTGCTAGAAAGAAAATTGAGAAGAATAGAAAATTGGAGTGATTGTGTATGTATTCCAAGAGGCAAAGGTAGGGAAGTTAGGGGAATGAATTTCTTCATATCCTGTCAGTGAAAGAGAACATTTTATTCAAAAAACTACAGTAGAAATTCATTCAGCAATCCCTTGATCTTCAGACAAGGTGCTTTCCCTTACCTCTTTCCTATCCCGTACATCCAGAAAAACTTGAAGTACCATCCGTCTCTTTTTGAGAATCTCAGGCCCAATTTAAACAGACTTTTCAACTATGTAATGTGAATTGCATCTGAAGAAATAGCATCTGAAGGACTTCGTTGAGGCCATTCTGGGTCCTACAACCTTAAATGGTGAATACAATATTAATCTCCCCAAAATGACCTGAATTGGACAGACTGTGGAATGAGATACTGTGCGAAAGGTGAATATTCAATCACAGGCTACAGTTGCTGCTTTTAAATGTGTTTCTTTTATGCTGGGTTAAAGAGGATGGCCAGCCATAGTCTTACAGGTAAAGGGCTGTCTTGTCAAGGGGACAGACCCTAAGCTGTGTCCCTTTCATCCATCTTTAAAATTAAAGTGAGGTTCAGCAGATACCTTGAGGAAAGATATTAAATTGCAGATTTTGCACTTTTGTTGTGCCTGCAGTTTCCCAATGTTGCTAGTGAGAAGCCGAGAAGGCCGTTAAAAGCCTTTGTGCTTGGCACCTGCGGAAATCTAATTTCTGATGAATAGGACCCTAATTGGGTCAATTATTCTATTATACTATACAAGAGTACTTCAAACTGCTGCTTCAGTAAGAGAGCGCTTTAGTCTCCCCATTGGTGTTCTCCAATTTGAACAGAACTCAGAATCCTGCATTTATCTTTTCCTTTTCCAGTGTCAATTTTCTCCTTCCAGTCTCAGTTTATCACATGTGAAACTAATTTTTCACCTTCTGAGACCACGAGTAAGATTACAAAGGAGATTCTCTGACTCCTTTAAAAATTGTTTCTCATACATTTGCAAATACATGAGGCAGTTGCTTCAGTGCTCCCTATTCAATGGGAATATCCTTTTTAAAAACTTAAATTTTTATTTGTTTATAACATTATATAACTTTTACATGTATAATATATTTAGACTTATGTGTAAAGAAGACATACACATGGTCAACAGGCACATAAAAACTTGTTCAACATCTCTGCTTATTAGGGAATATTCTTTTGATTAATTATTATCTTTGGAGGAGGAAGAATAGAGAGAGGTCTGCATTTTATATGTGGATTATTTTGCATATTTGTAAGCCTCTAATTTCAATTTTATTTCCTGATTATTTCAAAGAATTGTACCAGTTTCCTTTTCCACAATCACATATAACCTGTGAGTTAGAAAGGAAAATGATGTTTGGAAGCTGACACATGATGATTCTTATTGACTCATTATTTTAATGAGATTTACTTCTTATACATTTCCTTTATGCTAAATGTTCAGATTTGTAACTTGAAAGAGCAACTTCTTTAATTAGAATGAATACTTTCACTAATGAGTGGGTCTGTAGTTCAGACTTTACTTGGGAGAGGATGGTATTATGTGGCTGACGGCTGTACATTTAAACTACTACTGTGTGATAACTTGTTGCCTTCGAAGAAGGCTGTTGTTTTGGGTACAGCAGAGAGGGACTATCTTGGCTTATGTAAGAGGCCACCGAGACTCACATCATACCAAAAAATTGAATTCAATAGTATACTCAAAGAGGTATTTTTTAAAAAAATTCCGAGCTTAGTGTCTGGCACATATTAAACACTCACAAAATTGATTTTCTTTATTTTCTTGACCTGTGTAAGGGGCCGGTTCCTGATGTTGGCATTACAGGAAATAGAACAGTGAAAAATAAGTGAGGCCTAGTCTTTATTTTCAAGTAGTTTGTAGTCTAAAATGGAGATGAAAAACTGCATGCTTGGTTGAAATATAAAGTATTCTTTAATGAGTGTCCTTGTTAAAAGGTTACAAAGTGCTATGAGAGCTTAAAAATGTGTGTGAGGGCATGTGTGTCTTTGTGTTTCTATTTTGTAGCATCCTAGCATATTCATTTTGTAATTTTTGAGTAGATGCATGCATGTCTGGACTTACAGGTACCAATTCTGTGTCTTTTCTTAGGTGCACTTAATACTTCCCACATACTACACTGGAACTGATTTGTCTCTCCTTGATCTAGCAAGGAAGAGGGTTTGATTGATTTTATGGCGAGTCAGAGAGGAGGAATTAGTATGCCACTTTTCCTGGTTTCTTTCAAGAGGAGCTTGGAAGAAGTTATATGATTAGTGCTTTCTAGGAATTCTCCATGGATTAATTTCCCTCATAGAGGCAGTACTATTTCGGTTAACTCTTTTCCGTCCTCAAAGAAAATTTGAAAGTTGAAAGTTTTTATTTTTAAGCCTTTTTCCATTGATTTAAATTTAAAATTTGGCAAAGTGTCTATAATAATATACTTTTGGCATTTTCTCATAAGCATATTATCCTCTTTATTTGTCTTTTTGCCCATTATCATGTATGGTTCCTCGCTATGTCTATTATTATTTAGTTTTGCAAATGCTATAAAACATTAGTTTTTCAAAGATGTTCCATTACCTAGTTGGTCATGAATTTGAACGGGGACACTTGACAAATATTTGTCATATCTTCCTTTGAAATAAATATGCGTCATTTGTGACAACTATGTGTTATAGTAGATGAGGTACTCCACATGAATTATCTCCATTAATCCTTATAAATCTTTTAAAAAGGTATTAACATCCCCATTTTAAAGATGAAACTGAGGTCCTGAGAGATTAACTTACTTGTTCAAATTCATGCAGTTAATAAATGACTATTCATTCCGAGTCTAAAGCCCTTGTCCTTTTCACGATCTTATTCAGCTTCAGTCCTTGGGCTACTCCCTAATATTATAATTGCTTATAGAATCATACAGTTTTGGAAAGTTCGAAATGCTCTGTTGAAGAATATCCCTTTGAATATTCATTCCCATAAACTTGGAAGCAGTGGCCTAAAGATGAACTTTTCCCCCATCATTTTTAAAGCTCAAACTTCAATGCTGTTCCCCTAATAAGTGTAACACATAGGGCTTTGATCATTAAGTATGCTGCTTTGAAGATATAAAGTAAGAGGAGGGATGACTCCTTCAGGCAAAGAACCTTCTCCCACAGACCATTGATTTAAATTTAAAGTTTGGCAAAGTGTCTATAATAATATACTTCTGGCATTTTCTCATAAGCATATTATCCTCTTTATTCGTCCTTTTGCCCATTATCATGTATGGTTCCTCGCTATGTCTATTATTATTTAGTTTTGCAAATGCTATAAAACATTAGTTTTTCAAAGATGTTCCATTACCTAGTTGGTCATGAATTTGAACGGGGACACTTGACAAATATTTGTCATATCTTCCTTTGAAATAAATATGCGTCATTTGTGACAACTATGTGTTATAGTAGATGAGGTACTCCACATGAATTATCTCCATTAATCCTTATAAATCTTTTAAAAAGGTATTTACATCCCCATTTTAAAGATGAAACTGAGGTCCTGAGAGATTAACTTACTTGTTCAAATTCATGCAGTTAATAAATGACTATTCATTCCGAGTCTAAAGCCCTTGTCCTTTTCACGATCTTATTCAGCTTCAGTCCTTGGGCTACTCCCTAATATTATAATTGCTTATAGAATCATACAGTTTTGGAAAGTTCGAAATGCTCTGTTGAAGAATATCCCTTTGAATATTCATTCCCATAAACTTGGAAGCAGTGGCCTAAAGATGAACTTTTCCCCCATCATTTTTAAAGCTCAAACTTCAATGCTGTTCCCCTAATAAGTGTAACACATAGGGCTTTGATCATTAAGTATGCTGCTTTGAAGATATAAAGTAAGAGGAGGGATGACTCCTTCAGGCAAAGAACCTTCTCCCACAGTTCTGCATATAGCTGAGCAGATTAGGTCAAGCATACTGTAGACTTGAAATGCTCAAATCTAGACTTCCACTGGACACTTTAAATGAGACCCTCACTCAGTCATCTCTGCTGCCTCAGTCCATCAGTCAGAGTCAGTCAGCCAGCACTTGTGTGGGAAAAGAAATGGTCTGTGCCCTCAGGGAGTTCTTACTCTGTTAGGTGAAGCCAAGCATGCCCACAAGGAGTTATAAGGCAGGATGTAAAAGATGACTCGAGGCAAACAAGACTGATATGTGACGTGAGAAGCAGAAAAAGGAATCGTAGATGGGGTATTCACTAATCTTTTTTGACTATAAATGCCATGAAGGCAGGGACCATGTTTGTTTATTCACTACAGTGTCACCAGCATGTAGCACAACACCTGGCACATAGGACATGCACTATAAAAGATTAGTTATGTGCGTGGGTAACACACTCTGTGTGCCCATGATGCCTAGGAAGGTGAGGAGAGACAGTTTCCTAGGCAATAATTCATGCACACAGGGTCCGGGGTCAGCTGCAAAATGTATCTTTCCCTCCCCTGTCAAGTCCCCAGTAATTATGTAGAGTCCATCTTGGATAAGCATCCACAAGTTCCCTTCACACTTTGTGAGCTCTTCTTCTTCTTCCCTAAACTCACCTGGGTCCTTTCTGCCCTCTCTCCAGTACCCTCTTCTATATTGGAAGGACAAGAGCATCACATGTTTGTGGCCTGGCCTTTACAACCTAAGGAGGCTTTAAAACTTTCCACTTCTCCTGAATGAAACATCCTAAAAGGTAAATAAAATTTTCTCTTGCCTATTACTGACCACCTTTCAAAGTATAACTCAGATATGCTATTATGGGAATAGTCTTTATTATTATTTTACATTAGTGAGATCTCCCCACTGGGGTGGAAGAAAAAACAAAAGGCCTTGGGGAGTGTGTGTGGCATGGAGGGTAAGGGTGAGGGGAAGAAAGCTTCTCAATCTCCCTGAATGAATGAGCAATGGTAGAGGTTCACTTGGCAGAGTAGAAGGGAAGGGATTCTTGGTGGAAAGGGATTTGTAGCACATGGAACATGTTTGTTGCAGAGCACTACCATTCAACTGAAATCTAGGGTCCACATAGTAATGTACTTCAGCTGCCAGTAAGGAGAGCATCACCTTTTCCATCTGCAGTAGGGCTTGATGTCCTGCCCCAGATCCTGTCCACCCAACTCTGAGTTCCCCTGCTGCTTCAACAGAGCATTCTGAAAGGAGTTGACAGCTTTCACTTGAAGCACCCTCTACCTGGAAGCTTCTCAGGGGCCAGAGAGGCTTCTCCAACCCAAATTCAGACAGAAATGGGGGAAGGAATTACTTAATCCTCTTGAGATCAACCCTCAGCCAATACAAGACAGAATTTGATGGCTAAAGGCTCCATCTTCTGCCTGTAGTGAAGCAGTTCTAAAGGGGGATTTACATGACTTTACAGGGTTGAATTCTGTAGCACGATCATAAACACATCCCCCATTCCTGTTTTACCTCCCCATCACTCACTGTGTTCTCTGCAGCTAAATTCTTCCTCCAGGCCTGCTTTGGGAGGAACCTAAACTAAGGCACCATCTTAAAACTTATTTCTATATTCAGGCTTTACTTTCCTTTTTCTTCTATCCGGTCATATTTATTTTTTTCAAGAAAAGGTCTACTTTTTTTTTAACATCTTTATCGGAGTTTAATTGCTTTACAATGGTGTGTTAGTTTCTGCTGTATAACAAAGTGAATCAGCTACACGTACACATATAACCCTATATCTCCTCTCTCTTGCGTCTCCCTCCCACCCTCCCTATCCCACCCCTCTAGGTGGACACAAAGCACCGAGCTGATCTTCCTGTGCGATGCAGCTGCTTCCCACTAGCTATTTATTTTACTTTTGGTAGTGTATGTATGTCCCATCACATTTTTTGCTCTCTGTTTCCTATACCACTTCTCTGGTCTAGACTCCTAATAGATTTTTTCCTAATTCCAGTCTCTTCCCTCTCCATTCGTTTTCCATGGTATGCTAGAGATAACTAATGTTAACTAATGCACGAGGATGATCAGCTTGTAGTTAGATTTATCAAATCTACTATCACTTACCATAGTTCTTTGCCTCGCTTTACCCATATTTTTGTCTCTTTCTGTAAGATAATGAGTTTTGACTCACAGATACTGCATTTAAAATACTTCTGTCGTTACAGACTATTTCTAAATGATCTTGAGCTTTGAAATGATCATTACTAGAAAATAAAAGCTTTTGGGTGTTTGATTTCCTAATGTTAGAGGTAGTTTTCTAATTTGCTCATGTTCAAACTTTTTCTGCCCATAGGTAGAAAATGATAAGCTTTAAGGATGATATTTTGGTTATCATAATATAGTGAATATTTTGGTGCCTTGTAGTATCACTTTAACATCTGCAGAGTCCTTCCTGACCATAATCTAATATGTGCCCCAAATTGTATGCATCCATGTAAAGAATCTTCTACTTTTTATTACAGCTTATAGATATTAGTAACTGTAAAATCAACCTAGTACTTTTTTTTCACCAGTCTTGTAATTTCATTCTTATTTTTGTTTTTTATTTTCTGTCACAGATTTTTGTGTGCCTCTTAATAAAATACAGTGTTAACTAGAACATGGTTATTTATTTAATTACCAGTTTAATTCATTATTATTTTATACTTTCTAATAGTCTATTGATTATATTACCTATAAATGGCTGTATAATTGACATTCTACATAGTAAAGAGGTATACATAGCAAAGGGTTTTTTAATTAAACAACTTAGAGATTTGCAGCCACACTTTAATAATACAATTTTGTTAACAGTACAAAAATTATTTCGGAATCAATAGATTTTGCAAGGGCATAGCGTGAAAAAGGCGTAAATGGAAGATGTAAATATGCATGGTATATTGCTCTTAGTATCTTACATCTAGACTTCTTTTTATCTTATGTTAGAAAGCTAACTGAAGGGTTTACAAAAAGAAAAAGATTAACCCAGCAAATACCAAGGAGACCAAGATAAATGGAGGAGCAACATGTTTAATCAAGGAGAGTAATGTTTTTCAAGAAGGGTTTATTTAATTTCCATCATCCTATTACCTCTATCACAGTTTTGGTTAGAGATGGTTTATTCAGTAGTGGAATAAGAATCGGATTTAGAGAAAGTTATTTTTCTGTCAAATGGCTTATAGCTGCCCGGATTATACATACAAAACATCATATACTCAAACGTGAGTATTTTAATCTATTCAGCTATATATTAAGTCAACTTTGTAGAGTCTTAATATTTTGGGTTCACAGGGACACTCCTTAAACAAGTAAGTGTAAAATGCTGTTGAGGTACACCAAAGCTAACAAAAGCCAGATTTTCTCAGCTTCACATATTATATAAATAATAAAATCACTTGAAAACATGCTTTCCAATGAGACATTTTAATAAGAATTCCAGAGAAAATGAGTTACTATTATTCATTAATTCATAAGAACAGTACTTTTTCCTTTATATAAATTATTGTTTAGATAAAATTGCATTTTTAAAAACATTTTAATCTTACGTTCCTCAGCAATTCTAAGTAGTACACTGAAACTTAAATTTTTTTTCGGGAGAAATCAAAGTCAGTTTCCAACAGAGAAAATACTAGATTTGGGTTAAGGAAGCAAAGGGACATTTGTTATCTTTAAATTTTCCCCTGCAGGTAATTACGGTTCAAACCATGGTCTAAGCCTCTGGAAACTATATTAAAATGAGGATTCTCATTTCAGCTGCTAAAGCGAATATTTTGCATAACATACACTGCCCCAGGTATCAATACTGTTTTTTGTAAAAAGAAAGTGTTGGTACTTTTGCTATCTGAACAAAGTTTTTTGGAAACAGGAGTTTTCAAATGAACAAAAAATGTTTACTTTGATATAAGGAAAGTTTCTTAAATGTACAAATAAATGAAGAAAGCTTTGTGTTTCCTGCATTGGATAACACCTTAAATCTCAATTACTTCTGAACTTTGTGCGCTTGGGGACTGACTGCCTTGTGCATGTGTGGTTCAGGGAGCAGCCATTTAGGCCAAGTTTACATGTAGAATTGGGACTGCACCTCAGTGAGTCTCTCCTTTGTTAGATTTGCCTCTGGTTCTTCAAAACAGTAGGCTATAGGTTTTCTAATCAACATTTTAGCTGCTTCACATAGGGCTGACAGGGTAAAATTCAGGCTAAAATTCTTTAAAGCAAATTTTTAAAAAGTTTTACCCACTGCTATTTCCTTCTTTTTAGTTAAAATCACCTCCAGAATCTGCCTGTTTTTAGTCACTCCCTAATGTTTTCAGATAGTTTGTTTCTTTTCTGATTAGAATTCATAGTTATTTTATGGGTCTTTTGGTCCAATAGGATCATATTTGAAGCAGAAACATTAAGATGACAAAATTTTGGAAAAAAATATAGTTGGTTTTGGAATATCTTGAGAAATTACCAATTTCATTTGCCATACAAGGTATCATATTTACTGATTTACACTTAGAGTTAATAGAAAATGAAATAAACCAAGCAGAGTTGACTGGTGAAAAGAGAGAAGCATCCTAGTATAAAAAATTCTATACTTAAATAAGAAAATTTAAGACCTCAAAGAATTACTAAGCCTACTTTTGTTCTATAAACTACCTAATAATGAGAATCACTAATATGTAAATAGAATACACATCTACACTATTGTAGAAATTTCACATTATAATAGTTAGGACTATATGTAACTATAGCCTTATGTAAATGTAAATATATCCAATTAATACAATATAATTTTATTGCCTATTTTCTCTGTTTTATTTCTTAGCTATGAAAGAAGAGAAATCCATGATTAGCTGTTCATTACGCATATTTATGTTAGCCAACAAAAGTCCTATTCATGAGCAGCATTGCCTTAGAAATGCTCAGAAGTTAAGTTTGTGGCTCCCTTGCCAGATGCATTCAAGTAGACATTGTCAAGACTGTTTTTTCTTTTTTATAATAGAATCCAGCTTTTATTAATGAAAGTGCATTCTTCTAAAATACTTATTTAAATTTAGAAACCTTGTCTAAGTAAAGGAAAGGTTAGCTCGCTCTTCACAAAAAAATCAGGCTAAAATTTTACCAAGTTAATTTTATATGATTGACAATATAGCTTTTAAAATGAAATTCAGTTTTGTTAAGACTGAATTTGGCCAATATTGTTTCTTATGTGTATTAACATGAAATAATTGATTAGATTGTATATTTACTTTCTTTTCCTGTTAATATCAATATCAATAATAGTGGGAAATAGTTTCCTTTATTTTGCAAGATGCATTTTTTTGTCTGCTCGTTATCATTGTGTATAACTTTTCTTGAAATAATATTGACACTTACCATTTGTATTGTGCTTTATATTTTTCACATTTAATTGCAGTCATTCATATGATATTTATGACTCTTTAATGAATGAATCATGTGATAGGTTTACATTATAGTGTTTTCCCTCTTTCATGTGATTGAAAGCGTGTTATAGAGAGGCTGAGTAGCTTGTACACTTAACGTTTTTTTGAGGCATTTGCGAGAACAGTTTCTATATTTTGCTCTTAAAACTGCCTTTTATGAGTTCTTAGTCTGTGCAGTTACCAACTCTATTGTAATGAACATTAGAGAAAGTAATAAAATAACAGGTTTAGTAACTCATGGTGTTTTAACTCAAAATTTCCTAACTTTTTCTTTAAGGACTCCAACTTTTCAAGTTAAATCCTTCTTAAAGTTACTTTTCCAGTGATTTTTTGTTTATTTATTTAAAGAAGACTTTGTAAATAAGAAAACGGAGTGTGATTTAATGATACGCGCTGTCTAGGTTTGCATTCCAGTTCTATCATTTATTCATTATGCATCCATAACCTCAGCTTTCTTGTCTCTTAAATGGAGCAAATATCAGTACTTGCCACATGGGATTTGTAAAGAGGATTAAAGGATTAAGTGAGATATTCCCTGTAGAGGTCTCAGAGGGAATACTACATAGCATGCATGCCATAGAATTATACACTGATTCTGTATATTATGGACTTTTACAATGATACAACATGATGTTAGGTAACATTAGATATGTTAGCATTTATATAGAGTTAAAAACAAAAAAACCTCTATTTTACTTTATCTTAAGTGTTGTAATATTTCTATGTATGTTTTTTCCTATGTTAGTGTCCATTATGACACATGATTATTCCCCAGTGATCTCTAATAGAGAACTGAAATCTAAATGCACAGAGAGTATCCTTTTTTTTTAAATTTGTGAATAGTCCCTCTTTATGGTAAGAGGAATTATTTATAAAAGAAGACAATAGTGCCTTCAGTGTAGATTTCTTTTTCTCCTCTCACATGTTACAATATTTCTGATGTTTAGCACTAGCAATATATTTCCAAACTCTGCTTTGCAACATACCAAGTAATTTCTCTGTCCCTCTTTACACCAGGTAATTTTTTAAACTCTTCTGAGCAACACTGCTCCCACCTAGACACAATCCACTCTGCTTCTTCCATAAAATAGTGATAAATGAATAGAGCAGTGACCTTTTATAATGAGAAATATCACGACTGCCTTTCTCACAGTATTTCAAGTGCATTTTCTCCTGAAAGATTATAAAAACTGCCTTTTATGCTCTTCTCTCTGTAAAATTGGCCAGCTCTTGAATTTTGTGCTGATTCTTTCATGTGTAGAACCAGATGGGATAAAATTCACCATATTCTATTAAAATAATCAAAAGCTTTGGAAGCCTGTTCATGTATTTATTTAAATGAACAGAATCATAAAAATAATGTGAATATATTTGTTTAATCATATTTTTGAAACTCAGTCAATATTTCCTTATATATTTAGATTTCTGAGTTGTAAAAGTCCATCCTAAACAACCTAAGGGTTTAAGAACAATAAGAAGAATATTATAATGAATTGAGCATTTGATAAAATAGACTTTTGTTCTCACATGCATAAAAACAGCACTTATGTTAAATTATAGTTTTATCTTCTTGACCAGCCCAGGCAGAGCAGAAGCATCTGGATTAAGTCAGGTTGTGAGAAATGATCAATTTTTGTGTGTGTGTGTGGACCAACCAATGCTACTGCAGATATTTTGGACCAATAGATGTCAATTTCATTCTTTCAGGGAAGAAATTATTCCTGTAATTTTCTTTAGTTATTATTTGTAATATTGAGAATAAACTGTGCTTAAGCTTTTGTGATAGATGGTGTGGTGATATGTACAAATTTAGGAAAGACAGTAAATTCATACCAGCGTTTCTGAATCTGGTTAAAAAAACAACAACAACACAATACCATCACCATAATAATAAGAAGCAATGTGGGAAAAGTGCTTAATGCTTTGGAATTCAACACAGAAAAACTCCTTCTGATTAGAGAACAAAGGACACGCAGCAAGTAAGTTTTTGGAATGGAGTAAAACAAGGCAGAACTTTGATTAGAAGAGCCACACATAAGCTTGTGGACATTATAGAAGCAAAAGTAGGTGTGTGTGGAGAGGTGGGTGAGGGCAAAGCTCACAGTATTGTGGTATATAAGCTGAGAAACTACTAATTGGTGGGGGGCAAATGTCCCAGGGGGATGCATGTGGCCCCCTAATCTCTTGGCATCATTTTGAAAGGGATGTGTGTCAAACACTGGTGAATGTACCGTGACTGTGCTTCAGGGAGGAGTTCCTGTCCCCTCTCCTGTTCTACTTTCTTTTAGCACAAGTACGAGAATAACCTTATGAGTAGAAAAATAAATATTTAGAACTCAGCCTTCAGAGTCAGAGATTCGATGCCAGCAGTTTTTGTGAGTAATGGGAAAGCCATCTGTGCAAACTTTGAGATTTGGGGGTCTTAGGATGTTGCAGTTCTTCCTACTGGTGGGAGGAAGTGACTGCATCATAGAAAGCTGATGCTTGGGTGCTGTCTCTCTTACTGGAAGAAGAGAAAACTTCAATTTCTGTCAGTCCATTACTAAGCAAACTAGAGAGAGAGAGATCCTGAGGCACTGGTTATATAAGGTATGTTCATAGGATAGTGATAATTTATAGGGTAGTTTAATTTGCATGAAACTTAGCACATGAGCAAGAAAGTGTTAGAAAACTAAGCAGTAGTTTCAGGATGGGTTGTGAATGGTAAGGAAACTTTCTAGTTTTGAAATGACATTCAGAAGATAGTAAAAAGTTTTAAGCCCTAGAGAGTGTAAGTGTTATGATCAAAATGTTACTCAGGAAATTAATCTAGCGGTAATTTACAGGATGATTATATATGAAAGAATGCCTGGAGCCAGGATACCTACTTGGAAGCTATTAAAGGTGATCCACTAATAAGGGTTTATATAAAAAACGTGACCGTGGAAATTGGGAAAGAGGTTAATGTGTGGGAGGTTATAAATATTAAAATTATAGACGATTGATATGAGAGTAAACATTTCTGAGTTTTCAAGCTTGAATTATAATCCAATGGAAAACATTCTGAAGAAAGTACATTAGGGAGAGGTGAGGGGCCTCAGTTAGCTAAGTAATGTAGTGAAGCAGATGGCACATGTACAAGACAGTACCCAAAAAACTAAATATGTTGTGGTAGATCTTGGAGATAGATTGGAACTGAAGGTACGCTTGAAGAGTTATCTACCAATAGACAATGTCTTCAGTCTAGAGAGTCTACCTAAATCGAAAGTTTTTACATTCACAAACAAATTACTTAGCAATTGATGAGCCAAGACTGACAATAGGTTTGAGACTGAGAGTGGGAAGAAGGTCTTTAAAAAATCTCCTAGATTGAAGGGCAAATAATTCTGGAGGCTCTTTATCTGAATTATCTGGGTAGAGACATGGATATTCGGAGCGTGCTTAAAGGAAAGGATAGTGAATGGACAACAATTTTTGATAGCTGCTTTCGTTGATATGAATGTCTTGGACAGTGATTTTTTTTTTAACATCTTTATTGGAGTATAATTGGTTTACAGTGGTGTGTTAGTTTCTGCTTTATGACAAAGTGAATTAGTTATACATATACAAATATCCCCATATCTCTTCCCTCTTGCGTCTCCCTCCCTCCCACCCTCCCTGTCCCACCCCTCTAGGTGGTCACAAACCACCTAGCTGATCTCCTTGTGCTATGTGGCTGCTTCCCACTAGATATCTATTTTACATTTGGTTGTGTATATATGTCCATGCCACTCTCTTACTTTGTCCCAGCTTACCCTTCCCCCTCCCCATATCCTCGTCCATTCTCTAGTAGGTTTGCATCTTTATTCCCATCTTGCCCCTAGGTTATTCATGACCTTTTTTTTTTTTTTTTAGATTCCATATATATGTGTTAGCATACGGTTGGGCAGTGATTTTTAGTGTTATTAGTTCTTCTCTAAAAGTTTCAATTCTGTCCCTCTAAAAGATGAGTAGAAATTTCTCTAAGTCACTGTATCATGTGTTTACAACTTATACCTGGGTGATTACCAAATCATCACCTGGGGGATACCAAAATGCAAAGAAATGTAATGTGACTCCAACTTTGGAAAAGGAAGTTTAACTCAGCACTCACATGAGAGAACCTGGCTTGAGTTTCATATTTTTCTCAGCATGGTTTAAGACTACCACTTGTAACGTTCTTGCATCCTGTATGAGGCAGTATTGTAGAGGCTGAAAGCAAATATTAAACAAGTCTGGCTTTCAGTCCTCATTTTGTCATGTCACAATTGTGTGGCTTGAGAATTAGTTTCCTGCGTGCCTAAGATAGAGCTGGTAATATTTTTCTCCCACAGGTTTGAGGAAGAAATGAGTTTGTAAGGAGCACAGCATAAAGACTAGTACATATTGAGCATTAAGTTAGTACTTGTTTTCCTTATAACTGATTAAGCTAATTATTCTATGCTATAGCCCTAGGACTCTAATGACCTGTGAATAACTAAGGCCACTCAAGGACAAGTTATCTAATGTGCTGTTTTCTTGAGTTTGTGATGATGAATTATCAACTTTAAGTTTCTCAGGAGGCTCCCCCTGTTTGTAAAGGGATAGTTCCCATGGTGTAGCTGGTGTTGGTTAGTATGAATTGATAGCTTATATTATGGATAGCATTGAATTAGAAGTAGAATCTTTTATTACTGAGACATGAAAAATGCAGTCTCAACGTCAAGAACTTTCTGTTTTATTTTTTAAAATTATTTAAACTCAGGGATTTAAGGTCTGGAGGACAAATTTGGTTTTTAAAAAAAATCTTGACAAAGTAAAAATACCACTACTGCTAATGATTCTCAATCCCTCTTAGCAGATTTACATTGCATTCTGTTAACCATTTTCCTTGGTGATTATGATTCCTTCCTTGTCCACAGAAGGCAAAGAGGAGAATGTGGCATCTTCCTGCCTTAGAATCCCAAAATCCTGTGCCTTCTTTTGAAACCCAATCCCCAAATTTCTTTTGCAAAATACCTTCACTTAGTATTTACTTTCATACTCAATGTATAATAAAATATTGCGTTAGTTTTCTATTGCCGAGTAAAAACAAATTAGCACAATCTTAGCAGCTCAAAAGAGCAAACATGTCTTTCTTATCTTGCATTTTCCATGGGTCGGGAGTAAGGCACAGCTTACCTGAGTCTCCTGCTCAGAGTTCAGGAAGCTGCGTTCCAGATGTCAGCCAGTCTGAGTTCCTTACTGAAGCTCAGAATCCTCTTGCAAGTTCATGTTGGCAGAATTCAGTTCCTTGTAGCTGTAGATTTCATGGTGTCTTGCTTCTTCAAGGCTAGCAGGAAAGAGTTTTTATTGATTTCATTCAGTTCTGCCATCTAGACCCTCTTAAAAGAATTCATTGATTAGGTCAAACCCACTTAAGAGAATCTCCTCATAGACTTACTTAAAATCAATTGATTAGGGACTTTAATTGCATCTGCAAAATCCTTTGAACTTTGTCTTATAATGTAATCATAGCAGTGATGTTACAACATATTTTCCATATTCTGTTGCTTAGAAGCAAGTTACATTTGAATTAGCTTAGGACTAAAAGGGTATTTATTAACTCATAACCAAACTAATGAAATGGGAAGAGTTTGGATGAAGATAAAAACAGAGACTCCAATTTCATCAAGGTTCTATTCTCTTTCTCCTGTTTCCTGCTCCTGTGTCTATACGTCAGCTTTGGGCTCTCAAACCAACTATTATGCTAAAACCATGACAGGGAAGATTTGCAGGTCATGTGATCAGAGGCTTGGAAACTGAAACTAAAGAACCCTTTATTTTTCTTTCAGTTTGGAAAAATGCCATAGTATAGTGATACTATGATTTGCTCCATCATGGATCACAGCCCCATCTCTTTAGAGGTAGGGTATGGTGATTGAAGACTCTACCAGTATCATTTAGATAAAAGGGAGAGAATAATTTTCCAAAAGGAGGGTAGGTAGCACTGGCATGTCCACTATGGGAATTGTTGTAAATTGAGAGAACTATCTCCAACTTTTTTTTTTTTTTAACACATCTAACAGTACACATGACGTATTTTTAAAAAATCTTTATTGGAGTATAACTGCTTTACAATGTTGTGTTAGTTTCTGCAGTATAACAAAGTGAATCAGCTATATGCATACATATCTCCCCATATCCTCCTCCCTCTTGCATCCCACCCCCACCCTCCCTATCCCACTCCTCTAGGTGGTCACAAAGCAGGGGATCTCTCTGGGCTATGCGGCTGCTTCCCACTAGCTATCTATTTTACATTTGGTAGTGTATATATGTCAATGCTACTCTCTTCCTTCATCCCAGCTTACCCTTCCCACTCTTTGTGTCCTCAGGTCCATTCTCTATATCTGCTTCTTTATTCCTGTCCTGCCCCTAGGTTCTTCAGAACCACTTTTTTTTTTTTTAGATTCCATATATATGTATTAGCATACGGTATTTGTTTTCTCTTTCTGACTTACTTCACTCTGTATGACAGACTCTAAGTCCATCCACCTCACTACAGATAAATCAATTTCATTTCTTTTTATGGCTGAGTAATATTCCATTGTATATATGTGCCACATCTTCTTTATCCATTCATCTGTCAGTGGACACTTAGGTTGCTTCCATGTCCTGGCTATTGTAAATAGAGCTGCAATGAACATTGTGGTACATGACTCTTTTTGATTTATGGTTTTCTCAGGGTATACACCCAGTAATGGGATTGCTGGGTCATATGGTAGCTCTATTTTGAGTTTTTTAAGGAACCTCCATACTGTTATCCACAGTGGCTCTATCAGTTTACATTCCCACTAACAGTGCAAGAGGGTACCCTTTTCTACAGACCCTCTCCAACATTTATTATTTGTAGATTTTTTTTTTTTTTTTTTTTTTTTTTAATTAGCAGGCGGACTCTCAACCACTGTGCCACCAAGGAAGCCCCTATTTGTCGATTTTTTGATGGTGGCCATTCGGACTGGTGTGAGGTGATACTTTGTTGTAGTTTTGATTTGCATTTCTCTGATGATTAGTGTTGTTGAGCATCCTTTCATGTGTTTGTTGGCAATCTGTATATCTTCTTTGGAGAAATCTCTATTTAGTTCTTCTGCTCATTTTTGGATTGGGTTGTTTGTTCTTTTGATACTGAGCTGCATGAGATGCATGTATATTTTAGAGATTATTGTCAGTTGCTTCATTTGCAAATATTTTCTCCCATTCTGAGAGTTGTCTTTTTGTCTTGTTTATGGTTTCCTTTGCTGTGTCAAAGCTTTTAAGTTTCATTAGGTCCCATTTGTTTATTTTTGTTTTTATTTCCATTTCTCTAGGAGGTGGGTTAAAAAGGATCTTGCTGCGATTTATGTCATATAGTGTTCTGCCTATGTTTTCCTCTAAGAGTTTTATAGTGTCTGGCCTTACATTTAGGTCTTTAATCCATTTTGATTTTATTTTTGTTTATGGTGTTGGGGAGTGTTCTAATTTCATTCTTTTACATGTAGCTGTCCAGTTTCCCCAGCACCATTTATTGAAGAGGCTGTCTTTTCTCCATTGTATATTCTTGCCTCCTGTATCAAAGATAACGTAACTATATGTGCATGGGTTTATCTCTGGGTTTCTATGTGGTTCCACTGCTCTATATTTCTGTTTTTGTGCCACTACCATACTGTCTTGATTACTGTAGCTTTGTAGTATAGTCTGAAGTCAGAGAGCCTGATTCCCCCAGCTCTGTTTTTCTTTCTCATGTTTGCTTTAGCTATTCAGGGTCTTTTGTGTTTCCACACAAATTATGATATTTTTTCTTCTAGTTCTGTGAAAAATGCCATTGGTAATTTGATAGGGATTGCATTGAATCTGTAGATTGCTTTGGGAAGTATGGTCATTTTCACAATGTTGATTCTTCAAATCCAAGAACGTGGTATATCTCTCCATCTGTTTGTATCATCTTTAATTTCTTTCATCAGTGTGTTATAGTTTTCTGCATACAGGTCTTTTGCCTCCTTGGGTAGCTTTATTCCTAGATATTTTATTCTTTTGGTTGCAATAGTAAATGGGAGTGTTTTTCTTAATTTCACTTTCAGATTTTTCATCATTAGTGTGTAGGAATGCAAGAGATTTCTGTGCATTAATTTTGTATCCTGCTACTTTACCAGATTCATTGATTAGCTCTAGTAGTTTTCTGGTAGCATATTTAGGATTGTCTATGTATAGTATCATGTCATCTGCAAATAGTGACAGCTTTATTTCTTCTTTTCGTATTGTATTCCTTTAATTTCTTTTTCTTCTCTGATTGCTGTGGCTAAAACTTCCAAAACTATGTTGAATAATAGTGGTGAGAGTGGGCAACCTTGTCTTGTTCCTGATCTTAGTGGAAATGCTTTCAGTTTTTCACCATTGAGAATGATGTTGGCTGTGGGTTTGTCATATATGGCCTTTACTATGTTCAGGTAAGTTCCCTCTATGCCTACTTTCTGGAGAGTTTTTATCATAAATGGGTGTTGAATTTTGTCAAAGCTTTTTCTGCATCTATTGAGATGATCATATGGTTTTTATTCTTCAGTTTGTTAATATGGTGTATCACATTGATTGATTTGCATATATTGAAGAATCCTAGCATTCCTTGGATAAACCCCTCTTGATCCTGGTATATGATCCTTTTAATGTGGTCTTGGATTCTGTTTGCTTGTATTTTGTTGAGGATGTTTTGCATCTATGTTCATCAGTGATATTGGCCTGTAGTTTTCTTTTTTGGTGACATGTTTGTCTGGTTTTGGTATCGGGGTGATGGTGGCCTCATAGAAAGAGTTTGGGAATGTTCCTTCCTCTGCTATATTTTTGGAATATTTGAGAAGGATAGGTGTTAGGTCTTCTCTAAATGTTTGATAAAATTCGCCTGTGAAGCTATCTGGTCTTGGGCTTTTTGTTGGAAGATTTTTAATCACAGTTTCGATTTCAGTGCTTGTGATTATTCTCTTTATATTTTCTATTTCTTCCTAGTTCAGTCTTGGAAGGTTGTGCTTTTCTACTAGTTTGTCCATTTCTTCCAGATTGTCCATTTCATTGGCATATAGTTGCTTGTAGTAATCTCTCATGATCCTTTATATTTCTACTGTGTCAGTTGTTCTTTCTCCTTGTTCATTTTTAATTCTCTTGAACTGTATCTTCTCCCTTTTTTTCTTGATGAGTCTGACTAATGGTTTATTAAATTTGTTTATCTTCTCAAACAACCACAGCTTTTAGTTTTATTGATCTTTGCTATTGTTTCCTTCATTTCTTTTTCATTTTTTCTGATCTGATATTTGTGATTTCTTTCCTTCTGCTAAATTTGGGGTTTTTGTGTTCTTCTTTCTCTAGTTACTTTTGGGGTAAGGTTAGGTTGTTTATTTGAGATTTTTCTTGTTTCTTGAGGTAGGACTGTATTGCTGTATACTTCTGTCTTAAAACTGCTTTTCCTGCATCCCATAGGTTTGGGGTCATCATGTTTTCATTGTCATTTGTTTCTAGATATTTTTGGATTTCCTCTTTGATATCTTCAATGATCTCTTGGTTATTTAGTAGCATATTGTTTAGCCTCCATGTGTTTGTATTTTTTACAGATTTTTTTTCCTGTAATTGATATCTAGTCTCATAGTGCTGTGGTCAGAACAGACACTTGGTATGAGTTCAATATTCTTAAATTTACCAAGGCTTGATTTGTGACTCAAGATATCTACCCTGGAGAATGTTCCATGAGTACTTGAGAAGAAAGTGTATTCTGTTGTTTTGGGATGCAATGTCCTATAAATATAAATTAAATCCATCTTTTTTAATGTGTCATTTAAAGCTTGTGTTTCCTTATTTATTTTCATTTTGGATGATCTGTCCATTGGTGAAAGTGGGGTGTTAAAATCCCCTAGTATGATTGTGTTACTGTTGATTTCCCCTTTTATGGCTGTTAGCATTTGCCTTATATATTGAGGTGCTCCTATGTTGGGTGCATAAATATTTACAATTGTTATATCTTCTTCTTGGATTGATCCCTTTATCATTATGCAGTGTCCTTCATTGTCTCTTGTAATAGTCTTTATTTTAAAGTCTATTTTCTCTGATATGAGAACTGCCACTCCAGCTTTCTTTGCATTTCCATTTGCAGGGAATATCATTTTCTATCCTCACTTTCACTCTGTGTATGTCCCTAGGTCTGAAGTGGGTCTCTTGTAGACAGCATATATACGGGTTCTTTTTTTGTATGCATTCAGCCAGTTTATGTCTTTTGGTTGGAGCATCTAATCTGTTTAAATTTAAGGTAATTATCGATATGTATGTTCCTATTACCGTTTTCTTAATTGTTTTGGGTTTGTTATTGGGGGTCTTTTCCTTCTCTTGTGTTTCCTGCCTAGGGAAGTTCCTTTAGCATTTGTTGTAAAGCCTGTTTGGTGGTGCTGAATTCTCTTAATCTTTGCTTGTCTGTAAAGGTTTTAATTTCTCCATCGAATCTGAATGAGATCCTTGCTGGGTAGAGTAATCTTGGTTGTAGGTTTTTGCCTTTCATCACTTTAAATATGTCCTGCCCGCCCCCACCCCCCCACCTTATGGCTTGCAGAGTTTCTGCTGAAAGTGCAGCTATTAACCTTATGGGCATTCCCTTATATGTTAGTTACCTTTCCCTTGCTGCTTTTAATATTTTTTCTTTGTATTTAATTTTTGATAGTTTGAGTAATATGTGCCTTGGCATGTTTCTCCTTGGATTTATCCTGTATGGGACTCTCTGCACTTCCTGGACTCGACTATTTCCTTTCCATGTTAGTGAAGTTTTCAACTATAATCTCTTCCAATGTTTTCTCAGTCCCTTTTTCTTCTCTTCTTCTTCTGGGACCCCTATAATTCACGTGTTGGTGCATTTAATGTTGTCCCAGAAGTCTCTGAGACTGTCCTTAATTATTTTCATTCTTTTTTCTTTATTCTGCTCTGCAGTAGTTATTTCTGCTATTGTATCTTCCAGGTCCCTTATCCATTATTCTTCCTCAGTTATTCTGCAATTGATTCCTTCTAGAGAATTTTTAATTTCATTTATTGTGTTGTTCATCTTTGTTTGTTTGCTCTTTCATTCTTCTAGGTCCTTGTTAAACATTTATTTTCTCCATTCTGTTTCCAAGGTTTTGGATCATCTTTACTATCATTATTCTGAATTCTTTTTCAGGTAGACTGCCTATTTCCTCTTCATTTGTTTGGTCTGGTGGGTTTTTACCTTGCTCCTTCATCTGCTGTGTGTTTCTCTGTCTTCTCATTTTGTTTAACTTACTGTGTTTGGGGTCTTCTTTTCACAAGTTTCAGATTCTTATTTGCCATTGTTTTGGTGTCTTCCCCCCAGTGGGTGAGGTTGGTTCAGTGGATTGTGTAGGGTTCCTGGTGGAGGGGACTGGTGCCTCTGTTCTGGTTGGTGGGGCTGGATCTTGACTTTCTGGTAGGTAGGGCCACGTCCGGAGGTGTTTTTTGGGGGTGTTTGTAAACTTAATATGATTTTAGGCAGCCTCTCTTCTAATGGGTGAGGTAGTGTTCCTGTCTCACTAGTTGTTTGGCATGGGGCATCTGGCACTGGAGCTTGCTGGCCATTGGGTGGAGCTGGGTCTTAGCCTTGAGATGGAGATCTCTGGCAGATCTCTCGCCGATTGATATTATGTGGGGCCTGGAGGTCTCTGATGGTCTAGTGTCCTGAACTCGGCTCTCCCACCTCAGAGGCTCAGGCACTATGCCGGATCACCAAGACCCTGTCAGCCACATGGCTCAGTAGAAAAAAAAAAAGAAAATAATAATAATGTATTTTTAAAAATTATTAAAAGAAAAAAAGAAAAAAATAAGAGAGCAACCAAACCAATAAACAGTTCCTCCAATGATAACGAGCACTAAAAACTAGACTAAGGTAAATATAAAAATCAGAAACAAATCAGTGACAGACAGCAAATCCCAAGTCTACAGTGCTTCCAATGTCCACTGCCTCAATTTTGGGATGATTCATTTTCTATTCAGGTATTTCTCAGATGCAGGGGACATCAAGTTGACTCTGGGTATTGAATCTGCTATTCCTGAGGCTGCACAGAGAAATTTCCCTTTCTCTTCTTTGTTCACACAGCTCCTGGGTTTCAGTTTTGGTTTTGTCCCCACCTCTGCATGTAGGTCGCCCTCAGGCATCTCTTCCCACCCAGACAGGGCGAGGTTAAAGCAGTGGCTGATTAGGGGGCTGTGGCTCACTCAGGCCAGGAGGAGGGAGAGGTACGGTAGTTATAATTGGAATGTGGGGTGAGCCTCCGTGGCACAGGCCAGAATAACATTGTAATAGTCTGAGGAGTGCCATGTGTTCTCCCGGGGAAGTTGTCCCTGCATCACAGGAACCTGGCAGTGGTGGGCTGCACAGGCTCCCAGGAGGGGAGGTGTGGATAGTGACCTTTGCTTGCACACAGGCTTCTTGGTGGATGCAGCAGCAGCCTTAGCATTTCATGCCTGTCTCTGGTGTCCGCACTTATAGCCTCAGCTTGTGCCAGTCTCTGGAGCTTGTTTAGGCAGTGCTCTGAATCCCCTTTCCTTGTGCACCTTGAAACAATGGTCTCTTGTCTCTTAGGCAGGTCCAGACTTTTTCCCAGACTCCCTCCTGGCTATCTGTCATGCACTAGCCCCCTCAGGCTGTCTTCACACAGCCAACCCCAGTCCTCTTCCTGGGGTCTGACCTCCAAAGCCTGAGCCTCAGCTCCCAGCCCCTACCCACCCCGGCAGGTGAGCAGACCATCCTCTCAGGCTGGTGAGTGCTGGTTGGCACCATTTCTCTGTGTGGGAATCTCTCTGCTTTGCCCTCTGTACCCCTGTTGCTGTGCTCTCCTTCGTGGCTCCAAATATTACCCCTACCCACCCCCTGTCCCTACCAGTGAAGGGACTTCCTAGTGTGTGGAACCTTTCCCTCTTTCACAGCTCCCTCCCAGAGGTGCAGGTCCCATCCTTATTCTTTTGTTTCTGTTTGTTTTTTTTCTCTTTTGCCCTTTCCAATATGTGGGGATTTTCTTGCCTTTTGGGAAGTCTGAAGTCTTCTGCCAGAATTCAGTAGGTGTTCTGTAGGAGTTGTTCTACATGTATATGTATCTTTGATGTATTTGTGGGGAGGACGGTGACCTCCATGTCTCACTCCTCTGCCATCTTGAAGGTCTCCCCCTATCTCCAACTTTTTAAGCAAGTGCCTGAGCCATACTGTTTTCTCTGAGATGGAGAGGAAATATTTAGCGTCACAGAGCTTGGGAAGGTATAAAGGAATTTGTGTCTATAAGGGGTGATTTATTTGTGTCTTCTTCAATTTCTTCATCAATATCATAATTTTAAGTGTATAAATTGCTTTTCTTTATGTAGGCGTTTTTGCTATAAATTTCCCTTTTAGAACTGCTTTTGCTGCATCCAGTAAGTTTTGGCATATTGTGTTTCCCTTTAATTTGTCTTAAGATACTTTTTAATTTCCCTTTTGATTTCTTCTTTGACCCATAGTTGCTGTGGAGTGTATTGCTTAATTTTCACATATTTGTAAATTTTCTAGTTTTCTTCTCATTATTGGTTTCTAGTTTAATATGACTGTAGTTGGGAAAGATACGTAATGTAATTTCTATCTTCTTGAATTTGTTGAGACTTGTTTTATGCCCTAATATATGATCTATCCCAGAAAATGTTCCATGTGTGCTTGAGAAAATGTATATTTGGCTGCTGTTGGATGGAATGTTTTGTGTATGTTTGTTAGATCCATTTGGCTTATGGTGTTTTTTAAATCCATTCTTTTCTTATTAATTGTCTGTCTGAAAGATCTATCCATTTTTGAGAGTGGGATATTAAAGTCTCCAACTATTATTGTATTATTGTTTATTTCTCCTTTTAGTTCCATTAGCATTTGCTTTATATATTTAAGTGTTCTGATGTCGACTTCTAAGTTCTTTGTTCTTGCTGTTTAAATATGTCTATGAAGCAGTCAGAGTACTGGTATTATCATTTCTGTTTTATAGGTGGGAAAGTTTAAATACGTTTCCTACAATGATGTTACTGTTTGAATTAGAACCCAAACCTTGGTTGACCCCAGGCTGGAGCTAAATTTGAGTGGAGCTTCTTTGGGTCAGTACTTCTGACCCAGCCCTCTCCTTGCCTCATGCGCTCCTCTGGCCACTTTACTCAGCTCAGCAGTGGGACTTTGGCATGCTAATTCCTGCCATCTCTCCACGCCTATAAAGGCTGGGTTTTCCATGACTAGAGTGGTTCATCCATTCTATCTTTTATGGCCTTTGCACTTCATGTTACCATTTCTCCAAAAACTTTTCCCACAGATATTCCCACGAATTGCTATAATTTTTCCTTTAGGGCTTTTCTCAAATCTCATTTCTGGGAGGGAGATCTTCTCTGACCACCCTATCAAAGAACACACCTAGTTCATTCTATATCCCCTTACTTTGGTAGGTTTTTTGTCACTGCTCTTATCTTTTCTTGATCTTATACTCTATATATTTATCTGTATACCTCCCGACTATAATATACACTCCATAAGACGAGGGACTTTCTTTGTTGCCACTCTGTTTATAGCATATAAAACTTGAGGTTTGGGGTAGGATTGATTGTATAAATTGTGGAAGTTAATGGACATCAAAGAGAGGATATTATAATTGGAATGTTTCTCAAGGTTCATAAGGGAGAGGGAAAACTTCATTCATGACCAATGACTAAATTAACCTGTTTCTTGCTTAATGTCTTATAAGAACAAGAGACAATTCATATATACTACTCTAGTCATAAAATCAAGTGTACAAGTCTCAGTCTTTGGTTTTGAGTGATTCCAAATAATCATGACTGATTGCAGAAGTTAATTGATGGGTATTAATAGATGCATACAATAACAGAAAATAGAAAGTGTGGCGAAAGCAAGTTGAGATTTAAAGCCAACTTAACTGTATTTTCCCTCTAATTTTATTGGTATCTTGTCAAACTCCCAGAACTATGTACTTGAATGTTTCATGAATGGTCCTACAGTGTTTCTCGAACTTCTTTTTTTTATCCTTTACATTTTCCTTATTGTTTTTACTTGGAGAAATAATGCATACTTATTGCAATGAGTAAATTAATTTTAAGATGTATAAAGAAAAATTGAATACTTTTATCCATTTATATCCCTATATCATTATATAATCTAACCCAGTTTACTTCTCTTTATTCTCCATGTCCTTAAACAATTACCTCCACATGTATTTATAAAAACCAGAATTATACTGCATACTAGTGTATAATTTGCTTTTTTTCAGTTAATGAGATAGCATGGTCACTCTTCAAATCCAGGGATATAAAACTTCCTCTTATTAAAAGCTACATGTTATTTCTCATGGACACACTGTCATTTATTAAACCATTCTTTTATTGATGGGTATTATAGTTGATTCCAGATTTTTGCCATCATAAAAATGCTTCAGTAAATACATTGTGTAAATATATATTTTGTGTTTAGGAGATTCCCAAAGGGAGGATTACCAGATGAAAAGCTTTGTGTACTTCTAATTTTAAAAGATAATGAGGGATTATTTTCCAAAAGATTGTAAAATAAAATATTTATCTTGCTTTAAATTCACAAAGATTGTTGAGATACCCCTGGGCTTCCTGCTGTTTTTTTTATAAATTCCAGACGATTCAGCTATAATTTACAAATCTAAGAAAATTTCCTAACATCAATAATCGTGAGCGTTACATGGACATATTCATATATCCATAAAAATGCATGTTTTTCAAATTCTACTGAATTGCCTAAAGCCAAGTTATTATATTAAAAGTATGTTGAAATTTAAATTGAATATGTTTACATAAACCAGAATCATCAGTTTCTGTCTATGGAAAATATTCAGAAGCACAAAGAAGAATAAAAAAATCAAACAAGTAAACAGACAAAATTCCTTATCTGTAAGGGTTATCAGAAGCAGCATACATAGAGCATAAACAGTACATTAGTGAACAACTTGCTAAGAGAATTCTCAGGAGTGTAGCAGCAATTTTTCAAAAATTCATGCAAATTTCTCTCAACAAGACAACTGTGCTGCTTCTTGGGATATATCCCTACTTCCCACAGTATTATAATTAAGATTAGTTCATAGCATAACTGAGTCAGAATCAGGGATAAAAAAGAACAAGTGAGTAAAGGGCCTCTACCACAAAGAAACTACAAGGATTACATGAGGGACTGGATCCTGAGGATGCTTTATGAAAGGGGTCAGGACACAAATCAAATAAGGGAGAGCTTATTGATTTTGGGGATACTCCCCTGAAATTCGGGATTTAATATCCTGCCAAAGATCACAAGAGATGTTAGCAAGCATGCTGTAGCCATGTTAAGTGAGATTAAAGTGCTAAATTTGTTATGTCGGACAACAGAAGAAGGATGAAAAAACTCAGAGAAGTGTGCGTGCTGGAGTGAATATGCTATATAATGTTGGAAGACCTACCAGATTGCTGTGTTTTATGGAAATGTCCAGGGGATACACCAGCTATCATCTCTGTCCAGTTTCCAGACTTCAGCCAATTTCTAGACTTGTAGTCTATTAATTGAAGAAAAGCTAGATCCCCAGGAAAAGGACTCTACAATACATGACAGGCATACATGGTAATAAATCTTCATGTTCTTCCACCAAGGGACCTACAGTGATTCACTTGATTAACTGTATA
Source organism: Neophocaena asiaeorientalis asiaeorientalis (assembly GCF_003031525.2). NCBI lineage: Eukaryota > Metazoa > Chordata > Mammalia > Artiodactyla > Phocoenidae > Neophocaena > Neophocaena asiaeorientalis. Next base: position 6,367,756 of record NW_020175410.1, read on the forward strand.
CTGGGGAAAAAGGGATATGTTGAGGACTCAAACAGTAGTTGTCATGGTCTTTTTGTTAAAATTGGAGCATGTAGAGGCTAGGTAATTGATAGGGTCTTGGCCATAGTCCAATTCACAGTGGGACTATTGTAAACTTATTCTGTGATTATTTCCCTAGTACCCAAATATATAATTGGGACAAACATACTAGATAGCTGGTGCAAACCCCACAGTGGGCCTTTGGCTTGTATGGTAAGAGCTATCACAGTGTGGAAGGCCAAGTAAAAGTCTCTGGAACTGAGCCGCCTCTGGAACTCAGCCACCTCTGGCGAAGGTAGTAAGTCAAAAGGAGATTGCATCTGGGGTTAGGCATGAAAATCAGTGCCACACTCAAAGACTTAAAGGATAAGTGGGTGGTCATCCCTATATAGCTCCATTCAGTAGTCTTGCCCCTCCAGAAACCAAACAGATCTTGGATAATACTTCAAAGAAGAATTACAAAATAATGAAATAGAACAAACATTAAATACAATGTTAAAGACATTGTTCAAGAAAAGACTGTTCTGAAATAAAAAAGCTAAATTTACACATTGAGAAAGGATAAGGCTAGGAAAAATTGACCCAGGTCAGCAGCATGACGTATCCTAGTAATATTATGGGACAGTAGGATAAGAGAAAACTTTGAGCTTCCAGGGAGAAATACCAAATCTTATATAAGGGCAAAATGTCAAATTGACTTCACATTTCTTTTCACCGAGATTCAACATCAGCAGACAGTGAAGAACATACACATATGTTCTGAGAGTATAAATAAGTGAAATTGCTCTTCAGCTACACAGATCACAGTCATGCTACTTTGAACATGCAAGACTTAAGGAAATTTTTTACATGAGCCTACCTTAAGAAAGTGCTAGAAGACAGACTTCACATGGCTAAGAGATGAGTGGGGAAACAAAGGCTAAAGGATTGGCAATGAGAATTGAAAATATTTAACTACAGAATTACAACTATATAAAATGGGCAGATTAGGAGAATAGAATAGGATGTAAATGTATGTAGAAAAAGTAGAGAGGACATATCTAATCACACACAGTGAGGAGAAGGGTATTAAAAGATAAACCGAGGGATATTAAGTATTTTAATTTATTTGAGCAAAAATAGATTCAAGTGGGGCAGTGCCAAACCAGAACTGGTTAAAAGCACTCTACTGACAGAAGCTATGGGAAAAACTTATATAGGGAAGATGTGGCAGTAAAGACAGGAAATTACTTGATTGGCTATAGCTTCAAACCTGGTTGGCTGTTTGTAATTGGTTGTCCTTAGATTTCAATTTTGTAACCATGAGGCATTTATAGGCTTAGATTTTGGTTTACTTATTTAGACCTCCATGGCATTGGATGCAGGGGACATCAAGTTGACTCTGGGTATTGAATCTGCTATTCCTGAGGCTGCACAGAGAAATTTCCCTTTCTCTTCTTTGTTCACACAGCTCCTGGGTTTCAGTTTTGGTTTTGTCCCCACCTCTGCATGTAGGTCGCCCTCAGGCATCTCTTCCCACCCAGACAGGGCGAGGTTAAAGCAGTGGCTGATTAGGGGGCTGTGGCTCACTCAGGCCAGGAGGAGGGAGAGGTACGGTAGTTATAATTGGAATGTGGGGTGAGCCTCCGTGGCACAGGCCAGAATAACATTGTAATAGTCTGAGGAGTGCCATGTGTTCTCCCGGGGAAGTTGTCCCTGCATCACAGGAACCTGGCAGTGGTGGGCTGCACAGGCTCCCAGGAGGGGAGGTGTGGATAGTGACCTTTGCTTGCACACAGGCTTCTTGGTGGATGCAGCAGCAGCCTTAGCATTTCATGCCTGTCTCTGGTGTCCGCACTTATAGCCTCAGCTTGTGCCAGTCTCTGGAGCTTGTTTAGGCAGTGCTCTGAATCCCCTTTCCTTGTGCACCTTGAAACAATGGTCTCTTGTCTCTTAGGCAGGTCCAGACTTTTTCCCAGACTCCCTCCTGGCTATCTGTCATGCACTAGCCCCCTCAGGCTGTCTTCACACAGCCAACCCCAGTCCTCTTCCTGGGGTCTGACCTCCAAAGCCTGAGCCTCAGCTCCCAGCCCCTACCCACCCCGGCAGGTGAGCAGACCATCCTCTCAGGCTGGTGAGTGCTGGTTGGCACCATTTCTCTGTGTGGGAATCTCTCTGCTTTGCCCTCTGTACCCCTGTTGCTGTGCTCTCCTTCGTGGCTCCAAATATTACCCCTACCCACCCCCTGTCCCTGCCAGTGAAGGGACTTCCTAGTGTGTGGAACCTTTCCCTCTTTCACAGCTCCCTCCCAGAGGTGCAGGTCCCATCCTTATTCTTTTGTTTCTGTTTGTTTTTTTTCTCTTTTGCCCTTTCCAATATGTGGGGATTTTCTTGCCTTTTGGGAAGTCTGAAGTCTTCTGCCAGAATTCAGTAGGTGTTCTGTAGGAGTTGTTCTACATGTATATGTATCTTTGATGTATTTGTGGGGAGGACGGTGACCTCCATGTCTCACTCCTCTGCCATCTTGAAGGTCTCCCCCTATCTCCAACTTTTTAAGCAAGTGCCTGAGCCATACTGTTTTCTCTGAGATGGAGAGGAAATATTTAGCGTCACAGAGCTTGGGAAGGTATAAAGGAATTTGTGTCTATAAGGGGTGATTTATTTGTGTCTTCTTCAATTTCTTCATCAATATCATAATTTTAAGTGTATAAATTGCTTTTCTTTATGTAGGCGTTTTTGCTATAAATTTCCCTTTTAGAACTGCTTTTGCTGCATCCAGTAAGTTTTGGCATATTGTGTTTCCCTTTAATTTGTCTTAAGATACTTTTTAATTTCCCTTTTGATTTCTTCTTTGACCCATAGTTGCTGTGGAGTGTATTGCTTAATTTTCACATATTTGTAAATTTTCTAGTTTTCTTCTCATTATTGGTTTCTAGTTTAATATGACTGTAGTTGGGAAAGATACGTAATGTAATTTCTATCTTCTTGAATTTGTTGAGACTTGTTTTATGCCCTAATATATGATCTATCCCAGAAAATGTTCCATGTGTGCTTGAGAAAATGTATATTTGGCTGCTGTTGGATGGAATGTTTTGTGTATGTTTGTTAGATCCATTTGGCTTATGGTGTTTTTTAAATCCATTCTTTTCTTATTAATTGTCTGTCTGAAAGATCTATCCATTTTTGAGAGTGGGATATTAAAGTCTCCAACTATTATTGTATTATTGTTTATTTCTCCTTTTAGTTCCATTAGCATTTGCTTTATATATTTAAGTGTTCTGATGTCGACTTCTAAGTTCTTTGTTCTTGCTGTTTAAATATGTCTATGAAGCAGTCAGAGTACTGGTATTATCATTTCTGTTTTATAGGTGGGAAAGTTTAAATACGTTTCCTACAATGATGTTACTGTTTGAATTAGAACCCAAACCTTGGTTGACCCCAGGCTGGAGCTAAATTTGAGTGGAGCTTCTTTGGGTCAGTACTTCTGACCCAGCCCTCTCCTTGCCTCATGCGCTCCTCTGGCCACTTTACTCAGCTCAGCAGTGGGACTTTGGCATGCTAATTCCTGCCATCTCTCCACGCCTATAAAGGCTGGGTTTTCCATGACTAGAGTGGTTCATCCATTCTATCTTTTATGGCCTTTGCACTTCATGTTACCATTTCTCCAAAAACTTTTCCCACAGATATTCCCACGAATTGCTATAATTTTTCCTTTAGGGCTTTTCTCAAATCTCATTTCTGGGAGGGAGATCTTCTCTGACCACCCTATCAAAGAACACACCTAGTTCATTCTATATCCCCTTACTTTGGTAGGTTTTTTGTCACTGCTCTTATCTTTTCTTGATCTTATACTCTATATATTTATCTGTATACCTCCCGACTATAATATACACTCCATAAGACGAGGGACTTTCTTTGTTGCCACTCTGTTTATAGCATATAAAACTTGAGGTTTGGGGTAGGATTGATTGTATAAATTGTGGAAGTTAATGGACATCAAAGAGAGGATATTATAATTGGAATGTTTCTCAAGGTTCATAAGGGAGAGGGAAAACTTCATTCATGACCAATGACTAAATTAACCTGTTTCTTGCTTAATGTCTTATAAGAACAAGAGACAATTCATATATACTACTCTAGTCATAAAATCAAGTGTACAAGTCTCAGTCTTTGGTTTTGAGTGATTCCAAATAATCATGACTGATTGCAGAAGTTAATTGATGGGTATTAATAGATGCATACAATAACAGAAAATAGAAAGTGTGGCGAAAGCAAGTTGAGATTTAAAGCCAACTTAACTGTATTTTCCCTCTAATTTTATTGGTATCTTGTCAAACTCCCAGAACTATGTACTTGAATGTTTCATGAATGGTCCTACAGTGTTTCTCGAACTTCTTTTTTTTATCCTTTACATTTTCCTTATTGTTTTTACTTGGAGAAATAATGCATACTTATTGCAATGAGTAAATTAATTTTAAGATGTATAAAGAAAAATTGAATACTTTTATCCATTTATATCCCTATATCATTATATAATCTAACCCAGTTTACTTCTCTTTATTCTCCATGTCCTTAAACAATTACCTCCACATGTATTTATAAAAACCAGAATTATACTGCATACTAGTGTATAATTTGCTTTTTTTCAGTTAATGAGATAGCATGGTCACTCTTCAAATCCAGGGATATAAAACTTCCTCTTATTAAAAGCTACATGTTATTTCTCATGGACATACTGTCATTTATTAAACCATTCTTTTATTGATGGGTATTATAGTTGATTCCAGATTTTTGCCATCATAAAAATGCTTCAGTAAATACATTGTGTAAATATATATTTTGTGTTTAGGAGATTCCCAAAGGGAGGATTACCAGATGAAAAGCTTTGTGTACTTCTAATTTTAAAAGATAATGAGGGATTATTTTCCAAAAGATTGTAAAATAAAATATTTATCTTGCTTTAAATTCACAAAGATTGTTGAGATACCCCTGGGCTTCCTGCTGTTTTTTTTATAAAGTCCAGATGATTCAGCTATAATTTACAAATCTAAGAAAATTTCCTAACATCAATAATCGTGAGCGTTACATGGACATATTCATATATCCATAAAAATGCATGTTTTTCAAATTCTACTGAATTGCCTAAAGCCAAGTTATTATATTAAAAGTATGTTGAAATTTAAATTGAATATGTTTACATAAACCAGAATCATCAGTTTCTGTCTATGGAAAATATTCAGAAGCACAAAGAAGAATAAAAAAATCAAACAAGTAAACAGACAAAATTCCTTATCTGTAAGGGTTATCAGAAGCAGCATACATAGAGCATAAACAGTACATTAGTGAACAACTTGCTAAGAGAATTCTCAGGAGTGTAGCAGCAATTTTTCAAAAATTCATGCAAATTTCTCTCAACAAGACAACTGTGCTGCTTCTTGGGATATATCCCTACTTCCCACAGTATTATAATTAAGATTAGTTCATAGCATAACTGAGTCAGAATCAGGGATAAAAAAGAACAAGTGAGTAAAGGGCCTCTACCACAAAGAAACTACAAGGATTACATGAGGGACTGGATCCTGAGGATGCTTTATGAAAGGGGTCAGGACACAAATCAAATAAGGGAGAGCTTATTGATTTTGGGGATACTCCCCTGAAATTCGGGATTTAATATCCTGCCAAAGATCACAAGAGATGTTAGCAAGCATGCTGTAGCCATGTTAAGTGAGATTAAAGTGCTAAATTTGTTATGTCGGACAACAGAAGAAGGATGAAAAAACTCAGAGAAGTGTGCGTGCTGGAGTGAATATGCTATATAATGTTGGAAGACCTACCAGATTGCTGTGTTTTATGGAAATGTCCAGGGGATACACCAGCTATCATCTCTGTCCAGTTTCCAGACTTCAGCCAATTTCTAGACTTGTAGTCTATTAATTGAAGAAAAGCTAGATCCCCAGGAAAAGGACTCTACAATACATGACAGGCATACATGGTAATAAATCTTCATGTTCTTCCACCAAGGGACCTACAGTGATTCACTTGATTAACTGTATACTGGGGAAAAAGGGATATGTTGAGGACTCAAACAGTAGTTGTCATGGTCTTTTTGTTAAAATTGGAGCATGTAGAGGCTAGGTAATTGATAGGGTCTTGGCCATAGTCCAATTCACAGTGGGACTATTGTAAACTTATTCTGTGATTATTTCCCTAGTACCCAAATATATAATTGGGACAAACATACTAGATAGCTGGTGCAAACCCCACAGTGGGCCTTTGGCTTGTATGGTAAGAGCTATCACAGTGTGGAAGGCCAAGTAAAAGTCTCTGGAACTGAGCCGCCTCTGGAACTCAGCCACCTCTGGCGAAGGTAGTAAGTCAAAAGGAGATTGCATCTGGGGTTAGGCATGAAAATCAGTGCCACACTCAAAGACTTAAAGGATAAGTGGGTGGTCATCCCTATATAGCTCCATTCAGTAGTCTTGCCCCTCCAGAAACCAAACAGATCTTGGATAATACTTCAAAGAAGAATTACAAAATAATGAAATAGAACAAACATTAAATACAATGTTAAAGACATTGTTCAAGAAAAGACTGTTCTGAAATAAAAAAGCTAAATTTACACATTGAGAAAGGATAAGGCTAGGAAAAATTGACCCAGGTCAGCAGCATGACGTATCCTAGTAATATTATGGGACAGTAGGATAAGAGAAAACTTTGAGCTTCCAGGGAGAAATACCAAATCTTATATAAGGGCAAAATGTCAAATTGACTTCACATTTCTTTTCACCGAGATTCAACATCAGCAGACAGTGAAGAACATACACATATGTTCTGAGAGTATAAATAAGTGAAATTGCTCTTCAGCTACACAGATCACAGTCATGCTACTTTGAACATGCAAGACTTAAGGAAATTTTTTACATGAGCCTACCTTAAGAAAGTGCTAGAAGACAGACTTCACATGGCTAAGAGATGAGTGGGGAAACAAAGGCTAAAGGATTGGCAATGAGAATTGAAAATATTTAACTACAGAATTACAACTATATAAAATGGGCAGATTAGGAGAATAGAATAGGATGTAAATGTATGTAGAAAAAGTAGAGAGGACATATCTAATCACACACAGTGAGGAGAAGGGTATTAAAAGATAAACCGAGGGATATTAAGTATTTTAATTTATTTGAGCAAAAATAGATTCAAGTGGGGCAGTGCCAAACCAGAACTGGTTAAAAGCACTCTACTGACAGAAGCTATGGGAAAAACTTATATAGGGAAGATGTGGCAGTAAAGACAGGAAATTACTTGATTGGCTATAGCTTCAAACCTGGTTGGCTGTTTGTAATTGGTTGTCCTTAGATTTCAATTTTGTAACCATGAGGCATTTATAGGCTTAGATTTTGGTTTACTTATTTAGACCTCCATGGCATTGGAGCCACTGCAGTGTAATAGCCCCCTTGTTTAATTAATTTAACAGGGTAAACAACTTAGGGATTAAGTAGTTTCTCAGATTTCCTCTTTTCTAATAGCTAGAATTCAAAGTATATTATTTTAGTCTAACAGATCAAATGTAAGTATAAGCATCTTTGACATTTCAAAGGTTCTATATTAGAAAGAAAATCTTAGTAATACACATTACTGAAGAAGAGAGTGTGGAGGAAGAAAGAGAGAAGAAGTAAGGTAATTTTAATACTGCTTACAATACAAAATTAATATTCTATACATAGAGGAATAACAGCAAAATGTAAAACTATAAAGCTAGCCAAGCTAGAAGAACAGCAACAATACTTTATAAATATAAGAATCACACACACACACACACACACACACACACACACAACAAGATGCAAAGAAGCAGGTCAACATAAAAAAATTATTAAAAAAAACTATGCAAACAAAACAAACTAAATAAAACCAGTTTGCTAAAATCAAATATGTTTGTCATTTTAATAAATGTAAATTGTCTCAATTCATCTATTAAAAGGCAAACAATTTCAGGACAGATCACGATGAAAAAGGCAACTGTGGGCTGTATACCAGAGAACTATCTAAGAAAAAAGTGAAAGCAGGGTTAATAATCTTAATATGATAATAAATAGAAGTCAGGTCTAAAAGCAAAAAGTGAATTTCAGCTTCTGCCCATGAAGGATTAATTGCCATAGCAATTGCTATCCACTGGAAACATTTACAAAACTGGAAAATTAAATGAAATGATTGTTTTCAGGCAGGGGACAGTAGGAGGAAGGAAAACAATGTGGTCTCTTAGAGAAAAGAAACAAATGAAATGGGCCGTAAGGTTGACCTGGTTTCTGACTGTAGGTGATTTCCTGATTACAACACAAGGTGAGGAACCAACAAAAAGCCTAGTTGAATTGAAAAGACAGATATCAAAATTCCCTGATTTTGATCAGAGAGGCTGAGGGGGCTAGAATTTGAAACTTTGAATAAGAGTGACAGAAAAGAGGGAACTGAGGAAAGAGAAGGAGAGGGAGAGAAAGAGTGAGAGCAAAAGAGAAAGCAAGAATAAGAGGTTCCAAGAATGGTAATTATGTGAATAATATAAAATATTTTATTTCTAATTTTAGTTTCTTTAAAAGATAATTCAGGACTTCCCTGGTGGTGCAGTGGTTGAGAGTCCACCTGCCGATGCAGGGGACGCGGGTTCGTGCCCTGGTCCGGGAAGGTCCCACATGCCGCGGAGCGGCTGGGCCTGTGAGCAGTGGCTGCTGAGCCTGCACGGCCGGAGCCTGAGCATCACGGTGGGAGGGGCCACAACAGTGAGAGACCCGTGTACCACAAAAAAAATAATAATAAAAATAAAAGATAATTGAAGTAACAAAAATGTATAGCTAAAAAATAGATAAAATTGTAATGGAATTATAAAGAATATTCAAATAATCCAAAAGAAGGCAAGAAAGGGAAACAAAAAATAGTAGATCTCGGAACAGGATAGAAAGCCCAGAGTTAAACCCACACACATATGGTCACCTTATTTTTGAAAAAGGACGCAAGAATACACAATGGAGAAAAGACAGCCTCTTCAATAAGTGGTGCTAGGAAAACTGGACAGCTACATGTAAAAGAATGAAATTAGAACACTCCCTAACACCATACACAAAAATAAACTCAAAATGGATTAAAGACCTAAATGTAATACCAGATACTATAAAACATAGGCAGAACACTCTATGACATCAATCAGAGCAAGATTCTTTTTGATCCACCTCCTAGAGAAATGGAAATAAAAACAAAAATAAACAAATGGGACCTAATGAAACTTAAAAGCTTTTGCACAGCAAAGGAAACCATAAACAAGATGAAAAGACAACCCTCACAGTGGGAGAAAATATTTGCCAATGAAGCAACTGACAAAGGATTAATCTCCAAAATTTGCAAGCAGCTCATGCAGCTCAATATCAAAAAAACAACCCAATCCAAAAATGGGCAAAAGGCCTAAATAGACATTTTTCCAAAGAAGATATACAGATTGCCAACAAACACATAAAAGGATGCTCAACGTCACTAATCATTAGAGAAATGCAAATCAAAACTACAATGAGGTATCACCTCACACCAGTCAGAACGGCCATCATCAAAAAAATCTACAAACAATAAATGCTGGAGACGGTGTGGAGAAAAGGGAACCCTCTTGCACTGTTGGTGGGAATGTAAATTGATACAGCCACTATGGAGAACAGTATGGAGGTTCCTTAAAAAACTACAAATAGAAATACCATACGACCCAGCAATCCCACTATTGGGCATATACCCGGAGAAAACCATAATTCAAAAAGAGTCATGTACCACAGTGTACATTGCAGCTCTGTTTACAATAGCCAGGACATGGAAGCAACCTAAGTGTCCATCGACAGGTGAATGGATAAAGAAGATGTAGCACATATATACAATGGAATATTACTCAGCCATAAAAAGAAACGAAATTGAGTTATTTGTAGTGAGGTGGATGGACCTAGAGTCTGTCCTACAGAGTGAAGTAAGTCAGAAAGAGAAAAACAAATACTATATGCTAACACATATATATGGAATCTAAGAAAAAAAATAAAGGTTATTAAGAACCTAGGGGCAAGACATGAATAAAGATGCAGACCTACTAGAGAATGGGCTTGAGGACACGGGGAGGGTTAGGGGTAAGCTGGGACAAAGTGAGAGAGTGGCATGGTCATATATATACTACCAAATATAAAATCAGTAGCTATTGGGAGCAGCTGCATAGCACAGGGAGATCAACTCGGTGCTTTGTCACCACCTAGAGGGGTGAGATAGGGAAGGTGGCAGGGAGGGAGATGCAAGAGGGAAGAGATATGGGGATATATATGTATGTATAGCTGATTCACTTTGTTATAAAGCAGAAACTAACACACCATTGTAAAGCAATTATACTCCAATAAAGATGTTAAAAAAATAGTAGGTCTCAATACAACCTTAGCAAAGTAAGAATAGAAGGAAATTTACTCAATCTAGCAAAGAGCCACTATGAAAAATTTACAGCTAATATTATACTTAATGATAAAAACAATGTTTTTTTCTCTAATATTAGGCCTTAGACAAGGACATCTCATCACCTATACCCCAAATTGTACTGGATATTCCAGCTAGTGGAATAAGGCAAGGAAAAGAAATAAAAGGCATAAGACTGAATATAAAGAAGTGAAACTATTTTTATTACCAGAAAATGTTTGCAGAAACTCAAAGGAAAAGATACAAAAAGCAATTAAGCTAGTGAATCAGTTTACAATGACTGCAGAATATAAGGTCAGTATAAGAAAGCAACTGAATTTTTATATAACAGCAACAAAAATTTGGAAATTGAAATAAAAATAACCTTTACAACAACATAAAAACATATGATATACAGACTGTCCTCATTTTGCATGGTGTCATCTTCACTGAAACTCATACAAATAGGAAGCATATTCTTGTTTTGCACAGCCCTATGGTACCTGAGATTGTATTTAGGATACATTTAACAAAAGCTGTGTACTGAATGCTGCTGAAATAAATGTAAAAATTTCTAACAAATATACTGACAATTCATGTTCATTTAGTGAAAGACTCAATATTGTTAAACTGGTAATTCTCCCCAGACTGGTCCATAAATCCAGTACAACTTCTTTAAAATTCCTAGCAGGCTATTTTTGTTGATGTTGTTGTAAAACTTACAGGTTGATCCTAAAATTCTATGGAAATGTAAATGACCTAGAGAAACAAAAAATTTTGAAAAAGAAGTTGAACTACTTATATTACCAGATATTAAAACCTACTATAAAGCTACAGTAATCAAAACAATGTGGTATTGGAGTAAATATCAATATAGTTCAGTGCATCAGGCAAGGTAGTCCAAAAATCAGCTTACAAATACATGGTCAATTGATTTTTGAAAAAATTACTATTATAATTGAATGGGGAAGGAAATGTTTTCAGTATTGCTGAAACAATTCATGTCTGTGGGAAAATTATCCTTGATCCTCATCCCACACCATATATAAAAATTAACTCAAAGTATATCACATACAAAAACAAATGAGCTAAAACTATAAAACTTTTTGCAGAAAATACAGGAAAAATATCTCCACCACTTTTGATTATTTGAGATTTCTTAGTGAAGAAGACATGAAAGGCATGAATCATAGAAAGAAAAAGTTTATAAATTGTAATTGTAGTTAAAATACTCTGGTTTTTTTTTTTTGAAAGCTTCTGTTTATCGAAGCAGTTAAGAAACTGAAAAGGCAAGCCATAGACTGGGAGAAAATACGCTCAAAACATAGATCTAATCAAGGACTAGAACAAAAATAACTTCTACACGTAAATAATGTGAAAATTAACAGCTCAGTTTTTTGAAAAAAAAAAAAAGCAAAAGTTTTGAACAGAAACTTTTCCAAAGAGGATAAATGAGTGGCAAATAAGCACAAGAAAATGTGCTTAATATCAGTACTCATTAGAGGAATGCAAACTAATAACACATCAGGTTACTACCATAAATCCACTGGAATGGCTAAAATGAAAACGACTGACAATACCAAGTGCTGACCATAGTGTGGACTGACCCAAAATGTCATATACTGCTGTTGCTTGTGGGAGTTCAAGATGGTGCAGCCACTTTGGAAAACAGTTTGGCAGTTTTTAATCAAGTTATGTATATACACTTATCTTTTCAGGAATTTCACTCCAGTGTATTAACAGTGAAGATGTTTGTCCACACAAACATGTATATGTGAATGTTCATTGTAGATTTACTAATAATTGCCCCAAACTGGAAACGACTCAAATTTCCATCAATTAGTGAATCAATAAACAAATCATGGTATTTTCATACAATGGAATAGCATTCAGCAGTAGAAGAGAATGAAGTACTGATGCGTAAAACAACAAAGAAGCATTTCAAAAACATTATGACAGATGAAAGCAGCCAGATACAAAAGACTCTGTACCATGTGATTCCATTAATGTGAATTTCTGGGGGAAAAACCCCTCCACAAATTACTGTGATAGAAAGCAGATCAATGGTTACCATGGGGTTGTAGGTTAAGGGATAAACTTCAAATGAGCACAAGTGCACTTGTAGGGGCGATAGAAACATTTTATAAATTAAAAAAAATTTTTATTATGTATTTATTTATTTTGGCTGCCCCAGGTCTTAGTTGAGGCATGTGGGCTCTCAGTTGCGGCATGTGGGCTTCTTAGTTGTGGCATGCATGAGGGATCGAACACAGGCCCCCTGCATTGGGAGCGTGGAGTCTTACCCACTGGACCACCAGGGAAGTCCCTAAATTGGTTTTTATTTTGATGACATAACATATATTTGTTAAATCACATTGAAATGTACTTAAGTGTTAGTGTACCAAAATTTAGTAATTTATGACAATCTATTATTGTTTACTTATCATTGTTATTCTATGTATTACAGCTATAAACATTCCAAGACAGCAATGTCCATTAGAATTTTCTGCCATAACAAAAATGCTTTATATCTGTACTGTCCAGTATGATGGCCACTAGCTTCATGTGGCTGTTGAACACTTGAGATATAACTGTTGTGACTGAACAACCAAATTTTCAATTGTATTTAACTTTAACCTATTTTAATTTAAATAGCAGAGACACAAATAATAATTTATATTCAGTGTCAGACAGGTATACTTAGGATCTAAATCGATTGTTTACTTTTTTTTTTTCTCCTGACTTTTAGTCATGCTGACTTGCCTCCTAATGTGTTAGATTATCTTTGGTTGTGAGATCAGTACTTGATTTTCATCAAGTACTGTGGAGGTTATTTTGTGGAGGTTATTTTGGTCTACTTCTGCTGAAATCTAGGATTTACCTCTGATTTAGGACAACTTCAGCCAACCTTGAAGGTCCTGGCTTAAATTAAGAGTTACAGTTAAAGCAACAACAACCCTTTGATACTAGCTTAAGATTCTTTATCCCTATTACCGTGTTACTTGAAACAACTCTTCTAAAATCTTTGAATGTAGATGTTTCCTCTTACCTGTATCTCCAAGAGTTACTCTGTCTGCTGAGATTTTCTCTCATTGAAAAGAATCAGTGAGGCATTTCTAACTGTCCTGTTTTATACCTTTTCCCATTTCTTTCTATGGGGACTCCCAGCCTTCTGAGTAAGAGATTATGAATATTAGTTCATTCTGTTTGCCTATGCGACAGACCACTGGATCATTCTGTTGTCATAGCAGCTCATTTAGAGACCTGTTCATGTCATTTCTAATTTTAAAAAAGTGCCATCTTTCATAGACTAAAATTGTTCTAAAGCATCAAGAGTAGAGGCTATAATCTGTGTTTTGTATTACATTACTCTGTATTTCATTTGATCCTTTATAAACAATGGTTCACTATAGTAATGGGAACATCACTTCTTGATGAGTTACTTTGCTTAACCATTTTGATGCCTAGAATATTTGCATTCAGGAACACTGACATAACCTTGAAATAAATTATTAGACTTTAAAATTTTTATTTCTGTGAAATATTAATATATGTAACAGTTTATTTCTCAGTCTCTGAGATTTACTCAAGAAGATGAGAGTTGAGATAAGAAATGCATTATATTCATAGTTGGTATACTGTTCAGGGATGGACTAAGAATCAGAAAAGGTTTGCTCTTCAGAGATGAGTTGAAGGTCAGGGCTGGGGAAAAGGGTGGGTTGACAGTGAAGGCTGATATGTTTTATATTTTCAAACAGGCATTTTGGATTGGCTGAGTTAAAAATTAGCCATTTCGAAATTTTCTACTGTGGCTTAAGAAGGCTGAGGAAGACAAGGCTACCTAGCCCATATATGGCTATACATCCCTTGAACTGTATTCTAACCAGCTCATAAAACTCTGAGCTGGACTCCCAGAGTCCTGGTCCTGGGACCAAGAGGCATGCTGGCTAACTTCTCAACTCTTTGAACTTGAACCATCCCTACTAAACATGACTGATTTGGTACTCTGAAGGGGCCATTACTGATGGCTATTCTGATTAAGGCTGTATGGTGTGGCAGTAGTTCCAATTTCCTGTGACTTTCAATCTGGGTAAATAGCTGTCATCATTAGGTAATGGCTGCTTTGCTAGGCTAGCAAATTACAAGCAGTTACCACAATCTAGTGCTGTTTTAAAATGTTTGATTTAATTGGTTATGATTTTCCCATTTCTACTTCTAGATGAATAGCAATTTAAAGTATCCTTTTTCTGCCTTCTTTTTCCTCACTCTTTGGTATTTGTGTATTCTCTCAGAAATATACTATATCATTTAAAGAATAAAATAATAGAGTGGTTAATGGCCATGATAATTTAGACATGATTGTCTTTCATAATTAGAATATAATGCATGAAACTCTTGTTTTTTTTTCTTCTTATGTGCGTAATTTCAGGGATATAGGAGGTCTGGGAGCAGTAAGGAGTGAAGTTTTATATTACATTTCAGGAAAGAGCTCATCCTGGTTTGTGTGATTAGAAACTCTAATGACGCTCAGAGTACTAATGCAAATGGGGAAGAGTATCAAGTGTGGGGGATGTATAAGACCATTTACCAAAATACATGAGATCCTCCTACACCACAGGAGTTATGGGTCAAAGTTGTTGCTTACATGAGTGTTTCTTAATGTTGACCACAGACTTCCTGAAAAAAATCACCATATAACCCATTGCCCAAGCAAAGACAAATTTATTGCTTATTGTAGAAAGGGAGGATTCTACATTGACCGAATCCTAGTAAGTAGCTTCTCTGAAGGGGAAGTTCAAAGACAGAATATTTCCAACTCCTGGGCAGTCTGGTTTAAGGCATCTCCCTTTATAAAAATAATGAATGGGATTGAGAAAACTTCATGATATAATAAGTTGCGAAGAAAAGTTCCAAAGATGATACAGAGCATTCCCATATACCCCATACTAAATTTCACCTATTGGTAACATCTTACATTTGAATGGTACATTTGTTGCAACTAATGAACCAATATTGATACATCATTATCAACAAAACTCCATATTTTATTCAGATTTCCTTAGTTTTTTTTTTCTTTTTTACTTGTCACAGAATCCCACCCAGAATACTACATTATATTTAGTTATTGTGTCTCCTTAGGCTCCTCTTGGCTGTGACAGTTTCTCATAGTTTCCTTATCTTGATGCTTTTGAGAATTTTGAGGAGTATTGGTCAGAACTTTTGTAGATGCACCTCAATTGGGATTTGCTGATGTTTTCCTCATAACTAGACTGGGGTTATGGGTTTTGGGAGGAAGACCACAGAAGTAAAGAGCCAGTATCATCATATCATATCAAGAATACCTGCTATCAACGTGACATCACTGTGGGTGTTAACCCTGATCACCTAGCAGAGGTAGTGTTTTTCAGGTTTCTCTGCTGTAAAGTTATTCTTTTCCCCCCATCTCTGTATACTGAATTCTTTGAAAGAAGTCACTACGTGCAGCCCACACTTAAGGGATGGGAGTTAATGCTCTACCTCCTTCAAGGCGAAGTATCACATAAATTATGCAGAATTTGGAATTTTTCTGCCCAGAAGATTGTCTCTTCTCTCCCATTAAAAAACAATTATTTATCAGGACTTCCCTGGCGGTCCCGTGGTTAAGGCTCTGTGCTTCCAGTGCAGGGGACGCAGGTTCGATCCCTGGTTGGGGAACTAAGATCCCACATGCCTGTGCGGCGTGGCCAAAAGATAAAACATTTACAAAGTATTTATTTATAACAGTATGAACTCATGGATTTTTTCTTATATTTTGGGTTACAATACAATAATACGACATTGCTATTTTTACCATATTTTCTCAGGTCATACCTTGCTTTTCTAAATGCATGGGATATGAATTTTCCTGCACTAGTCTCTGTTTATTCCTCCAGCCTCCTTTTCTGCCACTCATTTACTCATCAACTCAACTGAATTATATGAAATACTCCAAGGCAGGCATATTATCTGTCCCCTGTGCCTTAGTACATTCTCTTTGCTTTGCCTAGAATGTTCTTCCCTTTTGCATGTAGTTGTTTACCTTCTACATATTCTTCTGGACTTAACTTAGCATCATTGGGAAGCCATCCCTGATACCTTCCACATCTATTGTTCCCCATAGAACACTTTTATCACTCTTGTGGATTTCTTTGTTTTTTATTTTTTAATTTTTGGCTTCACGTCACAGCATGAGGGATCTTAGTTCCCTGACCAGGGATCAAACCCCTGCCCCCTGCAGTGGAAGAGCAGGCAGAGTCTTAACCACTGAACCACCAGGGAAGTCCATTGTGGATTTCTTTTTAACACTTATTAAATATATTTTTAATTATTGCTTTCCTATATTGTCTTTTATCAAATGTGAAAATATCTAGAGAATAGGTATTCTTAATAATTCCTCCATCTCTATGTTAGTAGGTATTATAAGCTTTATAATCCTTCACCTGTGATTCCAAAATTGAAAATTCCGCAAGAGCTCTTAAAAGCCAAGCTTTTTCTTTTCTTTTTTTACTTAGCCCCTAGGTTATGCTGCTTAATTGCTAGAATTACAACATTTTTTTAAGTCTTTGCACTTGCCTGTGTGTGCATGGTTTCATTTTTATTTTTTTATTTTATTTTTATTTTTTTAATATCTTTATTGGAGTATAATTGCTTTACAATGGTGTTAGTTTCTGCTTTATAACAAAGTGAATCAGTTATACATATACATATGTTCTCATATCTCTTCCCTCTTGCATCTCCCTCCCTCCCACCCTCCCTATCCCACCCCTCCAGGCGGTCACAAAGCACCAAGCTGATCTCCCTGTGCTATTCGGCTGTTTCCCACTAGCTATCTACCTTACGTTTGGTAGTGTATATATGTCCAAGCTTCTCTCTCGCTTTGTCACAGCCAAGCTTTTTCTTACTCATTCGGTGGCAGAACTTGACCTGTTATGAACTTTTTCTAGCAGCAAAATCCTACCTGAATACCTGAACTGATGAGAAGCTATTAATAGTTTTTAATATTTATACCACTATTTTGCTGTAGAAATGTTGGCTTGACTATCAAACCCAGGCTTCACTGAGAATATTATATATGGTATACGCATCATGTTACCTCTCTGAATTTGAACAGTCCTGAATTTTGAAATGCATAGGGCCCTAACAGTTTTGGAGTATGGATTGTGTCCTTGTATTATATTCTCATAAAAGGTTAATATATTTGAATTTCAGTCGTATAACAGAAAGAGACTTTTAGCCAATTCTGTAGAAAGATGAAACAATCATGCAATATCTGAAACCAAATGACTGAATTTATTACTTAAGTAATAAAAAGTTTTATTTGTTAGACCTAGTCTCCGAACAAAATAACCGATTTTATGTGGGTTTTTTGGGGCAGGCATTCTTTTGAAGTTGTGTTGTACAGCGCAGAGCCTTAGGTGTTCATTGGAGTGAATCTGCCACCTATTTGCTACCTATTGGCTGAACTTCAAAGCCTGAGGCAGATACTCATCTTGGGCTTACAGCTCAGTGTCCTTGATTGACTACAGAGCTTAAAAATCAATCCTAATTTATAGAACTGACATTAATTGATTAAAAGGGATTAAAAGCTGATCTGCCAGATCTGCTTTAATGACTGATAGTCTTTTTCTAGAAGCATGGGGACACTTTTTTTTTTTAATTCTCAATGCACACTACACTGAAGTAATTTTTTTCCCTCCCACAAAGTGTATCTTTAAGAACCTTACCCTTGAAAACCAAAAACCTGCTCAAAATGTATTTTTAGTACCAAATTGATGAAATAATTTCTCATTTTTATTCATTCAAATGTGGAAATAGATGGGACTTGAACATGGAAGCTCTGGCCAGAGCCATAGAAATAATTTCAATAAAAATTTGGATCATTTGGTCAGAACTCCTAAGGCCCTTTTTTAAAAAAACATTTAAATCTGTAACATAGAAAGTCTCCAATTGTTCTAATTTGCTTGTAATGTAGTTTCACTGCTCTCTTGGATTATTTGCTATAGAAATTCTCATAGACTTACAGCAATCAGATCTGTGCTGTATAATTTCTGTTAGCAGCAAGGAAATCTCTGGTGTTCCTGGCATCTCACTCAATTATAACTTATAGAGTATTTTCTAAACTCAAAAGGAAATATGTTAAATCTTTGGGTGTAAATGAAATGGCTAAGAGGTTGAGGACATGAGCTAGCATTACCAACACGTGAACTTCAATGAAAATATTAAACAAGGCATCTTTAAAGGATTTTGAAATATTCAGTACTATAAATTTGGTTGCTTTTTTACTAATACAGTCGTAGTTTCTCCTGATATCAAACCATGGACAGGTAAGTGAACGATTGCTAAGGGAATATAAACTTATTTAATTACTTAAGATGATGAAATTGAAATAATTTTTAAAAAGTCTATGTGGAGGGAAAGAATTTTATTTCTTATATTTCTCATTTTCCCTCCCTATCTATTGACTACTGCCTGGAGGGGAAAAAAAAGGCCTTTGGTAAGAAAGAGCAAAATATAAATTGTATGTGTGGTTAATCTATAGTCATTGTGTTTTGAAATGGTCATATTACAAAGGATGGTTTGATGTGTAGATATTCTGTTCTGATTAGTCCAAAAGACTTTAAGCTTCCTCCTATAATACACTGGGGCTTTGCCCTGCCTAATTGAAAGGAATCTGGAGGTTACTCAGAATTTTAAGAACATTCTGCCACTTCTTCAGAACCCCAGAAGGAGGGCAGAAAAGTAGAAAAATGTCAGTGATGTTGGGGGAAAAAGAGAAAAGAGAAGAATTCTAGCTCAGTGAACTTTGAATTAAAAGGTGAATAAGGGCTTCCCTGGTGGCGCAGTGGTTGAGAGTCCACCTGCCGATGCAGCGGACGCGGGTTCGTGTCCCGGTCCGGGAAGATCCCACATGATGCGGAGCGCCTGGGCCCGCGAGCCATGGCCGCTGAGCCTGCGCGTCCAGAGCCTGTGCTCCGCAACGGGAGAGGCCACAACAGTGAGAGGCCCACATACCGCCAAAAAAAAAAAAAAAAAAAAAAAGGTGAATAAGCAAGAAGAGTAAATAAATGTTTTGTACCATCTACTGGACTCTGCCTGTATTAGTGATTAACATACAGAAAGTTTGGTTGCTTCCCAGAATGTGCTTTTCCTGATTGCCTTCCCCAGTATTGCTTTCCTTCTGCATGGAAAACTCATCTTATCTGTTAAAGCCTATGTCATGACTTTAAAAAGCCATGTCCACTCCAACTTAAGCAGCCCTCTCCCATTGAGCCATTGCCCTGTGTCTTTCCTTCACAACACTTATACTACAAAATGTAATATCTTGTGCAGTTTTTAGTTTTCTTGTTAATTTTCTGGCTTTTCCAAGAGGAGATACTCCATTAAGTTCCAGTGATATGGTGAAGCCAGCTCAGACTTGCTTGTAAAGGACAATAGTTATCCTGTAAACACCACATAATAGTTTGTTACTGCACGTTTCTTCTTAATTTCATGTTCAGTGATGTCACTTTTGTAGCTTAAGATCAGCCAATTTATACAAGCCGATATGAGCTGGCTCCAGCATACCAATAGACTTTCATGGGATATCTTCTGTTGGGAGAACTAGATAATTAACAAAAAATTAACAAGCCATGGTGGAGTATTTATACCGTGGAAATTGGCAGGTGTACACAGCAAGGATTTCTTTATCCTAAAGACTTAATTGTTAAGCATTAACCAGCACATGACTGGTAAGGAAAAGGTCTGTATTGATTACTGACTCTTGGGTCCTGGCACAGTGGCTGGCATGTAGCAATGCTCAATAAATATAGTTGAATGAATGCACAACAAATTGAGGGGTTACAGTTATTTTCAGCTGCAACCTGTTTTCTTAGATTCTAGAGATCTCATTTAGCAAGTTCAGTGACTGTTAATTTTTATTTACCAATAAACAGGCAGCTAAACAACACAGTATTTATACTTATAAAAATATCTTCCTTTTATAAGTATTTTTAATACTATGTACTACAGAGGGTTTGTTTGTTTGTTTGACATACATCCAGAGTGATTTTGAATCTATTAGTTTCTCCGGATTGTTAGGAATAACATTATTCAGATTAATTGGGTGAGGAAAAAATCAGCCCTCTGCCATGATAGGTTGGGCAAGTATATTGTAAAGAGCACTGACCCAGTGGATCAAGTGATTGGATCCAAGCTCTAATTCCACTACTAGCCAGTTCTGTGGCTTTAAGCAAGTCATCACATTTTTCTGAGCTTCATTTCCCTAATCTCCAAAATGATAAGATTGACTTAGACAATACTTGAGTTTCTTTTGGCTTTTAGCTCCTATATTTAATCTTCTTTGCTGGTATATGTGTTATCTTTTAAAAATAATTAAAACCTATATCTAGAAATTAGTGTGAATTTCTATCCTGGGCACTTACTCTTGCCATTTATTAATTATGCCTTTCTGATTACACATGAATATCTCATATCTGTGGTATGTATATATATCCCTTCTCTCAACTTCTCCCTACTATACATAGTAAGCTTTTATATCTTAATGTCCTTTTTAACCCTTCTTTCTCTTTTTCTTCTGGAATCTGAAACCTCCCTTTTCTTCAGATTTTCCCAGGATTTACCTTCACCCTCCTTGGTCTGTTTTCTACCAAACTTGCTTGTAGAACCCGTGATTATGCCCCTCTGTTCTGTATGATTCCCCCCCTCATTTCCTTTTTGAATAGTTTGTCTATGTTTATGGTCTTTTGAATGGAATTGTGTTTATAAAAACATTATTTTAGTGTGTTGTTTTAAAAGTAATTATACTAGGTGGCAAACTGTCCAAACTTGCCATTTTGTACTTTGTTATAAAATTATCCTACTTCAGTGCAAATCTAAATTTCTTAGTGTTCCAAACATGAAAATGTGTCTTTATTTTTTTACCCAGGTATAAAATATAGCACAAACCATTTCTTTGATAGGAAACCTTTTCAACATTTTATTTGATATTTCATTTGGAACAGGGAACAGCTCATTTATTTTCTTTTTCAAAAAGAATCCTATAGATCCTAGAGCAGTTAAAAATTTTATGCTTTAAAATAAGTTGCAAACATCCATTGCAGCTCATGGATATTAAAGAAAGTTAGATGATTTTGCATACACATTTTGGATATTAACTGCATATGGGATATAGGTTTGGTTTGTTGTCTCCATCTTTCTTCTTCTGCCTTACTGTTTTTTGTCTGTGTAGCTCTCATCATCCCCCATTGGTTTAACCACTTGGCCATCATACCTTCTGTTTATTTTACACAATCTCTTTAGTTCCTGTTACAGATTGAAAAATTTTTTGTTGTATACCCAGTTATACATAGAAAGACATTATAATCAGATTTATTAATTAAGCCTCAAAGGGTGCTAATTGTATGCCTAGATCTATTAAAAGTCTTAATATTAATTATTACAATAGGACTATGAAGTAGGTACTACTATTAACCCCATTTTAAATACAGAGAAACTAAATTAAGTAACTAGCCCAAAGACAGGCTAGTAATGGCAGAGCTGACACTTGGACTCAGGCTGTCTGGTTCCACAGCCCAAGTTCTCAACCACTATACTATGTTGTTTTTAAAAGACACTTTCTTGAAATAAATCAATAAAAATTCCAGGAAAAATGTCCCTGAAGCAATGGAAATTCCATGGATTTTGAAATTTTATGTGTTTGGTGGAAGCATGACTGATCTCTTTCTCTTACAACCCAAAGCATTGCTTTTAAAAGGAATCGATGCCAGGGCACATGACTACCTTTTTTTTTTTTTTTTTTTTTTTTTTTTTTTTTTTGCGGTACGCAGGCCTCTCACTGTTGTGGCCTTTCCCGTTGCGGAGCACAGGCTCCGGACGCGCAGGCCCAGCGGCCATGGCTCACGGGCCCAGGTGCTCTGTGGCATATGGGATCTTCCCGGACCGGGGTACAAACCCGTGTCCCCTGCATCGGCAGGCAGACTCTCAACCACTGCACCACCAGGGAAGCCCGACTTCCTTTTTTTTTTTTGTGGTATGCGGGCCTCTCACTGTTGTGGCCTCTCCCGCTGCGGAGCACAGGCTCCGGACACGCAGGCTCAGCAGCCATGGCTCACGGGCCCAGCCGCTCCGCGGCATGTGGGATCCTCCCAGACCGGGGCACGAACCCGTGTCCCCTGCATCGGCAGGCGGACTCTCAACCACTGCGCCACCAGGGAAGCCCCCGACTACCTTTTTTATAAGTGATTTTCCCACTTTATTAATACCTATCCTTTTGTGTATTGAATAGTACACATTTTAAGTAGTAAGAACTCCCAGTATAAAATACTTATAATAAATGGCTATCGTTAAAGATATAACAAATAAAAAGTGTTGACAAGAATGTGGAGAAAAGGGAACCCTTGTGCACTGTTTGTGGGCTTGTAATTCGTGCTGCCACTGTGGAAAAGAGTATGGAGTTTCCTCAAAAGTTAAAAATAGAACTTCCATAGATCCAGCAATTTCACTTCTGGGTATTTAGGTGAAGAAAACAAAAACACTAATTTGAAAAGATATATACACATCAATGTTGATTGCAGCATTATTTACAATATCCAAGATATGGAAGCCACCTAAGTGTTCATGGGTAGATGAATGGATAAAGAAGATGTGATATATACATACAATGGAATATTACTCAGCCATAAAAAGGAATTTTTGACATTTGCAACAGCATGAATGGATCTCAAGGGTATTATTCTAAGTCAAATAGGCAGATAGAGGGAGAGAAATACTGCATGACCTCACTTATATGTGCAATCTAAAAAACAAAACAAACAAAACAAAAATAGACTCGTAAACACAGAGAACAAATAGGTGGTCACCAGAAGGAGGAGGCATTGAGGATGGGCAAAATAGGTGAAGGAGACTGAGTTAATATAAAGTTGCAGATATATGATAAATAAGTATGGAGATGTAATATACAATATAAGGAATATGGTTTATAATAGTGTTTATAATATAGTAATAACTTTGGGAACAAATACTTACTAGACTTATAGTGGTGATTATTTCATAATATATGCAAATATAAAATCATTATGTAGTACACCTGAAACTAACATATGTCAACTATATTTCAATAAAAAACAAACAAATTTTAAAATAATAAAAATATATTTGTTTTCTTTATATAATAATTGTTTTTAAGACCAGAAAGCTTGAGAACACCTCTGCTAAATAAGACAGTGGAGCTCATAAACTATACAATTTTGTTGTTTTTGTAGCAAAAAATAAAATATTACCTTAACAATGTGGCCAATATATCACTTAGTACTGTACAGATGCTCGAGTAAGTGTTTGAATAGATAGTATATGGTAAAAATATCATGGGCAAGGTACATGTTAGGTATAGAGAAATCTAGCCAGTAGCTAAAATAATTCTCTCAGTGACTAGTAAATCTGCTCAATGGAATCTAAATTGAAAGGGACCAATAATAATTCCTACTTTTGTTATAATTGTGAAGAGACTATCCCAGTCATTCTTAAATCAGTACAAATGTACTGATAGTTCAGAGCATTTCCCTTGCTTTGCTGGCCTAGACAAAATTGAGTGATTTAGTAAATGAAGGTTTCACTGCAATCCAAGATACGTGATAAAGGCTGAGTTGGCTCATCTCATCCTTATTCTCTACCTGTCCCCTCCAAGCCTTCCCCTTTCTAACTCTCCCAAGCCTTGCGCACTTCCTGGTCTACAAATCTGTATTGGATGCTTTGGAACATGTAATATTATTCCTCTCTTCAACATAATGCAATTCTGTGTAATGAAGCCAACACATTCAAACTCTGTTTATATGTTCAAATCAAAGAAAGTTTAATTTAAAAATATTATTTCAGAGAGGTTCAGGTTTCTTACCTTTAGTCTACCAGTAAAGCATTCTGGGAACTAGAAAGGAAATGGGAGGGATTTTAAAAGATGACCCTAGAAGAGATCACATGAATCTGATGAAAAGATAGGAAATGATAAATTTCTGGGAAAAATATCTATTGAGTTTTTTTTCTACTTAGTTATCATAAGATGAGAAAAAATTCTAAAGGGTGGATAAAATTGTACAGTGAAAATGATACCCAAATCAGGAAAGCAGTCAAAGATCACACAATTCTTTTAAGTTGTAGACCTAAAAGATTGCTTGAAGCAGTTGCTTTCAAATAGTAATAATCAACTGGATTCACCTTTAAGGGGAAAAGTATTCTTTAAGGTGTTTGTAACGTTGGTGTTAGAAGAAAAAAGGTCAGTGGTTGACAAAATTATGAACCTGGTGTTACATATTGTCACATGGTTTAATGAAAAGGAAGACACCTTGTTTGGCCTCTTTTGATATGGAAAAAATCTTTGATTCCCCCTGGTGATGATTTTTCTTTTCAAAAGGATATTGCCTGGCAAAATTCTTAAACTTCTGTTTCCTCACTTTATACTTTGAAATGTTCTTTACATGTTAAAAATGATCCTATAATATTCTAAAGCACTTATTTTAAGCATCCAAATTATGAATGTAACCTGTAGTTTTTATTACAATAAATTTAATGACTAAAGAAGGGGCCTCCCAAATTTTGAAAGTTTTAGATGCTAAAAAGAGCCTTAATTTGTTAATGTTTTTTGAAAACTCATTTTATTATATTACTACTATGTTTGCTATTCTAAGGAAAATCCAAAATATAGGGAAATCATTGAGATTAAAATTTTATTTAAAATTCTGGAAAAAGATATTACATATAGTTGGAAATTTTAATTCTTTCAATAACAGGATGTTAAGTAATTGCTCTCAAGTTTCAGCTGTTCTAAATACCATATTGAGGTCGATTCTAGGGACCTCTCTTAGGCATTCTCATTAAGTGGGACTAGACTGGATTCCAGATATGTATTTAGAAGAAAATTTGACACAGATGTCCCACAAGTTCACTTTAAGAGAAAACAATAGCAGATAGAGAGCAGCGATTCTCTGAAGGAAAGAGGAATATATCTGCAACATTTTGAGGGGCTTTCAAGCTATATTCACCCTGACTTCTACCATTCTGTGACAGACAGACTCTAGGGTGGTCACCCTTCTGACATTCATGCCTTTATGTAAATTCCTTCCCTTGAGTGTGGGTGAAACCTGAGATTTGCTTCAAACCAATAAATATAGAAAATGTGTTTGTATTTCACTTCCGTGATTATGGTACATTATATAAGACTCCATTTTGCTAGCTGACTGACTCTATGTACTCTTGCTGTCCTGGAAGTAGTAAGCAACCATGTTGGGAGCACCACAGGGCACGGACTAGAGGGCGATGTCTAGGTGATGGCTAGCAAGAAGCCTAGTCTCTTAGCCCACAAGAAAATACATTCTGCAAACCACCTAAGTTATCTTGGAAGCTTATGCTTCTGTAGTCAGGACTCCAGATAAGAACAAAACCCAGCAGATAACTTGATTGCAGCCTTGTGAGACCCTAAGCTGAGGACCCACTAACCTATTCCTGTATTCCTGGCCCAGAGAAACGTTGATATAATAAATATGTGTTGTTTTAATCATTTAAGTTTGTGGTAGTTTGTAACTTAACACTAGATTACTAATATACATCCCCATCTCAATTTAAGAAATATTTCTGGATGAAAATTTGGTTGTAATCCTTTATGATATTTTATTTAAGTGCACCCATCAAGTTCTTATTGTAAAAAAAAAAATAATGTTCTGCACATCGTTTGAGAACTTGTTGCAAAATGACTGCCCCTTCCTCATGAATAGACAGTGAGGCTGTACTGGATTTTAACACATCATGCTTCCCTAAAGCACTTTGTTATCATATCAAATTCCTATATTCTGCTTCAAGGAATTTTTGTATCTTCCAATGCAGTGTGCTTCTCTAGGGGGCTGAGATCACATTTAAATAGAGAAAGAGGAGAGAGAATCAAAATAAGGAATGAACTTTGGCTGATGAGATTAAGCCAGAATAAAATGTATAAAATTTGTACATAACATTTGTACTGGATGAACTGACCTGTATGACTGGGAACACAAGTACATATTCAGTATGTATATTGTTCTCATTAAGCAAAAAAAAATGTAATTCTTGTCAATTAAGGACTTTATTTCAAGGGAATATATTTCACTTTGGAAATGAGTAACTTTGATTAGGAATTGAGATGCTATAAATTTTATTCTTAAGTGAAAACAATTTTGTATGCACAGTTGCCATAAAAGAGGAATCGGATTGCTCTAAAACTTGTGATAAATATTCATGGGAATAATCTAGACAGATAAGAAAATAACCAGTTTTGTATGTAATCTTATTGATCCCTTGATTTTAGAAGGGATTATTTTAGTAATGTGTTTAGAATTTTTTAAAAATCTTGAACCAGAGTTGAACAAAGAAAATATACAGTTAGTAAGTATTAGAATTGAAGACTGTGTTGAATCTCCCTTAAACTCTGAAGATAATCCAGACCCTGGAACGATTCAGCTCTTCCCAGGAGTCTGGGTGTTCTGTCAACAGCCTCTTTTTGTTTCAGGTTTTAACAAATACAGATTTTTAAAATTCTTCTTCAATCACCCAGTTGAATTTCTTTTCTTTTCAACTTCCAAGATTTGTAACTGAGGCTCCTTAAAGTTCACCTACATTCTGTCCATGACTCCTGGGAAATGCAAGAAGGACTCAAGCAATACTGTAAGGCCATTAGGTGCATGGGCCCTTTTGCTGCTGGTCTTCTTTTGACTTTGTGCCTTAATTTCAGGCGGCTCTGGATGGCTTCTGGCTCTATATTTACTAGATCGGTAATCTTATGGAATTTCTTAACCTTTCCGAGCTATATTTTCCTGCTTTCGAAAATGGGGATTATAATGAGTCCCACTTCAGAGTAATGCTCTGAGAATTAAATGAGATACTACATGTAAAGTACATAGAACTAGCATATTCTACATTGTCAATCAAAGTTGGTAATAATATTGTGTTTTTTTTTTTTCCCCCCCCAACAACTAGGTTCTTTTGCTACCTTTTCATAGGGCCAAACGTAATTCTCGGTACTGTCTTTTTCTGCTTTGGTTCCCTGGCTGTATGTTTTGATTGGTTGAGCATCCTGCCCACTAATATTCTGCTAGTGAGTCTTCCTAGACTGTCTGCCCTTCCTTTGATTCCCTAATATTTTATTCAGTCTCAATCCCTTGCTGTGGGCCTATGGGTATGTCTACTTTGTTGGTTTCTGTGACATTCTCTGTACATATATTCTACCCTCAATATTGCCCCTAACTGACATAGTATAGGAGATAACTTATTGGACTGGATGGCAAGTATCTTCAGTTTTAACACTGACTATGCCACTAGTAAATTGCATGTTTTTAAATGAATGATTCTCAGTCTTGGCTAGATATTAGATTCACCTATGGAGTTTGCTAAATATTAAAAATTTGGGGGTCATTAACTCAGAAATTCTGATTAGTAACTCTGAAGTGTGCCCAAGCTTATGAGCGTTTTGTTTTGTTTTGTTTTTTATTTGTTAGTTTTTAAATATACCTATGAGAGATACTGATTCACAAGCCAGGGTTCAAAACTACTTCTTCATTCACTTAAAATTTATTTGACAAAGTTTCACTGAAATCATAAGGCTAGTAGGGTGTAGAGTGTAGAATATCTAATACCACACAATCCTTGCTATCATCCTGCCTAGAGAGATAACAAGTTGGGGCTTTGTCTGTTTTTTAGTAAAATTTTTGGCATATAGTAGCTGTTTAAATAATACTCACCAAAGAAATATATTAATAGTAGCCCCATTTTCTGATCTATAAAATGATTTTAGATTGGTATGTCTCAAACACAGGTTTTAGGCAGACTAAGAATGCTTATAATGGAAGTGTGTTTTAATTAAAAGAACAAGCAAAACATAATGACAACAACAAAATAAAACTTTGAGAAATATAAATAGCAATTCTTTTTTAAGAGATTCACAGTGTATGTGAATATATTAAAGGCTCTAAGAAATTTGGATTAAATCTGTTCAGTATTTCATAAAGTTCCCAAGTCCAGAACACTTTTTAAAATTAAATATCCTACAGGACAATATTTTATAGATTATCTATTTAGGAAATTCAACATTTTTAAGGTCTCTTTTATTTTTAGATGACTGTTTCTCAGTCTACAGGAAAGACCATTGTACTGTTGTAGAGTTCAGCTGTTAGAATGCCTGGCTCTCCCACGGCTACGTCTGAAGGAATAGCCCTTGACCAATTGAATGTGCAATGAATAAATCGGAATTTTAAACATCATGTGACCATAATCCTTCTGTGCTGATTGGATAAGAATAGGAATGTGACTCAAGGGGTTCCCTGTCATAATCCAGTGTTGGCCAATTAGTTTCATTCTCTAAGGAATTTGAATTAAGAAATATTGGGCAAATATTTACAGCTGAAACTTAGAGATCATTATATAAAGCAGGGTTTGCAAACTGGTGCAGAGCATGTATACTTCTCTGTTTTTAAAACTCATATTTGACTGTTCATGGAGCATGCTGTGTCCAAGTGACTAGAGCTTCCCACTCACTAATGCTTACATCATCTGCTTTATTCATTTAGAGTAGATTTCTGACCCCCAAATACATTGTGTTTGCCTCTTATGAGGTGGAACACATCTGAGGTGGCTGGGATGCAATTTGTAGCCTTTAGAAATAAAGGAAGAAGTGGTCAAAATATTGGTAATTGGGGCTTCCCTGGTGGTGCAGTGGTTGAGAGTCTGCCTGCTGATGCAGGGGACACGGGTTCATGCCCCAGTCCGGGAAGATCCCACATGCTGCAGAGCGGCTGGACCCGTGAGCCATGGCCGCTGAGCCTGCGCGTCTGGAGCTTATGCTTCACAATGGGAGAGGCCACAACAGTGAGAGGCTCGTGTACTGCAAAAAAAAATAAATAAATAAAATATTGGTAATTGGACTGGCTTTGCAGCCATTCTCCTGAACACAAGAAGAAAGAAAAATGCAGTTTCCATGAAAAGACACAAAAATGACATGAGCTCAACTTTGTATGAAGGATATGTTGGCCATTTTTGCTCTGCAGCTAGTATGGTCAGATCACAAGCCGTTATCCACTTTATCAGATAATTAAAAACCCTGCAGGTGGTGAGGTTCCAACTGTTGGTACCTTACACAAGTCTGACTGCCATGCTTTTTCCAGGGAAATGCTGAAATCCAGTGTGAAACCTGAGTGGCAGAAGACTGGGCACTGCTGAGAGCAAGTGAGAGAAAGAGAGACAGAGAAACAGAGAGAGAGAGACAGGCAGACAGAGGCAGAGAGAGAGAGACAGAGAGAGAGGACATGGTAGGCACTGACACTTGTTCACATAGAAAAGTCATAGTTCCTCAAGTGCCTCAAGTTCTCAGGTTTTAAATTAGTATACCCTGCACAGAAACAGCCAGTACATCATTTTGTTTCTCCTGTGGCAGTGACAGCCTGCAGTCCAGAGCCTGGTGAAAGGAGTTGAACTCCACATGCCACAAGTACTCATTTTCTTTAAATTACTGCTTTAACTTGACCAAACAGGTTATGGGTACCAATTGTTGCATTTCCTTTTCTTTCTTATAATAGCTAAATTTTCTCACTCCCCTTTAGGCAGTTTCTTTTTCTTTTCTTTTTTTTTTTTTTTTTTTGGTGAATGAGCATTGGTTATAATTTCAAATGAAGTTATTCAGTTGCACTTTTGTTGACGCTTAACAGAATCCTTTTTAGAAATAAATGGTGGCATTGAAAGTATATTTCTACTTCATCAACCACAGGTTACTCAATCCTAGAAAGGCCTTTTGAAATGCTGCTACTTCTTGGGGAAGCTGATATTCTATATTTTGGTTTCTTCTGAGTATGAGAAAAGTATTATTCAAGGTACTTATTTCAGAAATGCCAGAAAACAAATACTTCTTAAACCTTTACTTTAAAGCATTATTGTTTAGGACCTGGTGAAGAAAAGCTGACAAGCAGAGCTTCTGATTTCAAAGAGAGAAAACTGTACATCTTTCACATAGACTGAGCAAGTTATCACTACTGTAAGGAGAACTTTGGCCAGAGGCAAAAACCCAAAACATAAATCCTTTCACAACCTGAATTATAAAATTATTCCTGTATCACTTGCTTCAGAGATTATCAAAGTTTTTTATATGAGAAAAAATTAGCACAAATATGTACAATTCTGCTTCCCATATTACCATATAAACTGGAGTTCTTTAAACTGTGCCAGTGTCGTATCTCACCTGTCACTAGATATTGTTTAAATGCTTCCAAACAGTTGATGAGGAAACTTCATTTAATAATTCTATTACTCTGTACTACTGGAAAAAAATAGAATGGAGAGAGATCAATCCAGTGTTTTAATTAACCTCTGATAAATGCAGTGCCAGACAACCATATGCCATGGCTTTGCCCTTTATTAAATGAAGGTGTATGTATCCAAATTGGTTTCCAGTTGATTAGTTTTATATCTGTATTCCTATCAATCTAGCACAAGCATTGGGACTCTGAGTTTAGTAGTCAAAGAAATTTGGGTTCAAACCATGACTTGTAAATTCCTAGTTGTCTGTAGGTGAGTTAACTTGATCTCTCTGCTCCTCATGCCTGTTATGAATGTTGGGTAGACATTTTAAATGTCCACTATAAGTAGTAGTCATAATTTTTAACTATATAATAAAATTAGTATGTTTCTGAAACATCTGAGTATAAGGTAGAGAAATTCTAGCTTTTTATAATCTAAAGGTAGCAGTGAAGTGAAAACAAATAGATTTTGAGGTTGTTTTTTCATATCCAGTTCATCAAATACTTACCTTGTTGTGCACTCTTTAAGATACTTTAACTTATCCAAGCTCATACACTACAGAAATAAAAATAAAACTGAAATTCAGTACTAAATAGGCAGAGGATTGAAAACAAGAGTTAATAAATTAAACTATAGTTTTTAGAAAATATTCAGAATTAAGTATATACAGAAATAATATGAAGAATACAAAGCAGATTATAAGAGATCTGAGACATAAGGATTAGGGTCTATCCAATCGCCCACCCCTGTGCCACCAGAAAGAGAGAGAAAGAGAGAGAGAGAGAGAGAGAGAGAGAGAGAGAGAGAGGAAGGAAGGAAGGAAAGAAGGAAATAAGGAAAGATATAGAGTATGGATAATAAAACAAATTATGAGATGGTAAATTTAAGCCTTAATATATCAATATTTACCCCTCATATAAACTGATTAATCCTTGAATTAAAATGAATTAAAACACACACAGAAAAAGCAGGCAATAGGTAAGAGGGCAGAAGATTTAAACAGGAATTTTAGAAAACTATGGATTGGAGGAGCCTTCAAGGTGGAGGAAGAGTAAGATGTGGAGATCACCTTCTGTCCAACAAATACATCAGAAATACATCTACATGTGGAACAACTCCTACAGAACACCTACTGAATGCTGGCAGAAGACCTCAGACCTCCCAAAAGGCAAGAAACTCCCCACATACCTGAGTAGGACAAAAGAAAAAAGAGAGACAAAAGAATAGGGACGGGACCTGCACCAGTGGGAGGGAGCTGTGAAGGAGGAAAGGTTTCCACACACTAGGAAGCCCCTTCGTGGGCGGAGACTGTGGGTGGTGGAGTGGGGGAGCTTCAGGGCCACGGAGAAGAGCGCAGCAACAGGGGTGCGGAGGGCAAAGCGGAGAGATTCCTGCACAGAGGATTGGTGCCGACCAGCACTCACCAGCCTGAGAGGCTTGTCTGCTCACCCGATGGGGTGGGCAGGGGCTGGGAGCTGAGGCTCAGACTTCAGTTCGATCGCAGGGAGAGGACTGGGGTTGGCTGCCTGAACACAGCCTGAAGGGGCTCGTGCACCACAGCTAGCTGGGAGGGAGTCTGGGAAAAGGTCTGGAGCTGCCATAGAAGCAAGGGACTTTTTCTTGCCTCTTTGTTTCCTGGTGCGTGAGGAGAGGGATTAAGAGCGTCACCTAAATGAGCTCCAGAGATGGGGTCGAGGTGTGGCTATCGGCGCGGACCCCACAGACGGGCATGAGATGCTAAGGCTGCTGCTGCCGCCACCAAGAACCCTGTGTGCAAGCACAGGTCACTATCCACACCTCCTCTCCTGGGAGCCTGTGCAGCCCGCCCCTGCCAGGGTCCCGTGATCCAGGAACAGCTTCCCCGGGAGACCACACGGCATGCTCAGGCTGGTGCGACGTCGCACCGGCCTCTGGCCATGCAGGCTTGCCCCGCATCGGCACCCCTGCCTCCCTGTGGCCTGAGTGACCCAGAGCCTCTGAATCAGCTGCTCCTTTAACCCCGTCCTGTCTGAGCAAAGAACAGACACCCTCAGGCAACCTACATGCAGAGGCGGGCCCAAATCCAAAGCTGAACCCTAGGAGCTGTGCGAATGAAGAAGAGAAAGGGAAATTTCTCCCAGCAGTCTCAGAAGCAGCGAATTAAATCTCTACAATCAACTTGATATACCCTGCATCTGTGGCATACCTGAATACACAACGAGTAATCGCAAATTGAGGAGGTGGACTTTGGGAGCAACAATATATATATTATTTTTGTGAGTGTGTATCTGTATTCTTCTTTGTGTGATTTTGTCTCTATAGCTTTGCTTTTACCATTTGTCCTAGGGTTCTATCTGTCTGTGATTTTTCCACTTAAAAAAACTTTTTTTTAAATTATTTTTTATTTTAATAACTTTATTTTACTCTATTTTATTTTATCTTCTTTGTTTTTCTATTTTTCTCCCTTTTATTCTGAGCTGTGTGGATGAAAGACTCTTGGTGAAAGAGAAAAAGAAAGGGACTGAGAAAATATTTGAAGAGATTATAGTTGAAAACTTCCCTAATATGGGAAAAGAAATAGTCAATCAAATCCAGGAAGCACAGAGAGTCCCATACAGGATAAATCCAAGGAGAAACATGCCAAGACACGTATTAAACTATCAAAAATTAAATACAAAGAAACAATATTAAAAGCATCAAGGGAAAAACAACAAATAACACACAAGGGAATCTCCATAAGGTTAACAGCTGATCTTTCAGCAGAAACTCTGCAAGCCAGAAGAGAGTGGCAGGACATATTAAAAGTGATGAAGAGAAAAACGTACAACTAAGATTACGCTACCCAGCAAGGATCTCATTCAGATTACTGAACCCTAGGAGCTGTGCGAATGAAGAAGAGAAAGGGAAATTTCTCCCAGCAGTCTCAGAAGCAGCGAATTAAATCTCTACAATCAACTTGATATACCCTGCATCTGTGGCATACCTGAATACACAACGAGTAATCGCAAATTGAGGAGGTGGACTTTGGGAGCAACAATATATATAATATTTTTGTGAGTGTGTATCTGTATTCTTCTTTGTGTGATTTTGTCTCTATAGCTTTGCTTTTACCATTTGTCCTAGGGTTCTATCTGTCTGTGATTTTTCCACTTAAAAAAACTTTTTTTTAAATTATTTTTTATTTTAATAACTTTATTTTACTCTATTTTATTTTATCTTCTTTGTTTTTCTATTTTTCTCCCTTTTATTCTGAGCTGTGTGGATGAAAGACTCTTGGTGAAAGAGAAAAAGAAAGGGACTGAGAAAATATTTGAAGAGATTATAGTTGAAAACTTCCCTAATATGGGAAAAGAAATAGTCAATCAAATCCAGGAAGCACAGAGAGTCCCATACAGGATAAATCCAAGGAGAAACATGCCAAGACACGTATTAAACTATCAAAAATTAAATACAAAGAAACAATATTAAAAGCATCAAGGGAAAAACAACAAATAACACACAAGGGAATCTCCTTAAGGTTAACAGCTGATCTTTCAGCAGAAACTCTGCAAGCCAGAAGAGAGTGGCAGGACATATTAAAAGTGATGAAGAGAAAAACGTACAACTAAGATTACGCTACCCAGCAAGGATCTCATTCAGATTCGACAGAGAAAAATTAAAACCTCTACTGACAAGCAAAAGCTGAGAGAGTTCAGCACCACCAAACCAGCTTTACAACAAATGCTAAAGGAACTTCAATGGACAGGAAACACAAGAGAAGGAAAAGACCTAAAATAACAAACACAAAACAATTAAGAAAATGGTTCTAGGAACATACATATCGATAATTACCTTAAATGTTCCAACCAAAAGACATAGACTGGCTGAATGGATACAAAAACAACACCCGTATATATGCTGTCTACAAGAGACCCACTTCAGACATAGAGACACATACAGACTGAAAGTGAGGGGATGGAAAAAGATATTCCATTCTAATGGAAATCAAAAGAAAGCTGGAGTAGCAATTCTAATATCAGACAAAGTAGACTTTAAAACAAAGATTATTACAAGAGACAGAGAAGGACACTGCATAATGATCAAGGAATCAATCCAAGAAGATAAAACAATTGTAAATTTTTATGCACCCAACATAGGAGCCGCTCAATACATTAGGCAAATACTAACAGCCATAAAAGGGGAAATCAACAGTAACACAATCATAGTAGGGGACTTTAGCACCACATTTTAACCATTGGGCAGATCATCCAAAATGAAAATAAATAAGGAAACCCAAGCTTTAAATGATACATTAAACAAGATGGACTTAATTGATATTTATAGGACACTCCATCCAAAAACAACAGAATACAACTTCTTCTCAAGTGTTCAGGGAACATTCTCCAGGATAGATCATATCTTGGGTCACAAATCAAGCCTTAGTAAATTGAAGGAGATTGAAATCATATCAAGTATCTTTTCCGACCACAACACTATGAGACTAGATATCAATTACAGGAAAAAAATCTGTAAAAAATAGAAACACATAGAGGCTAAACAATACACTACTTAATAACCAAGAGATCACTGAAAAAATCAAAGAAGAAATCAAAAAATACCTAGAAACAAATGACAATGAAACCACGATGACCCAAAACATATGGGATGCAGCAAAAGCAATTCTAAGAGGGAAGTTTATAGCATTACAATCCTACCTTAAGAAAAGAAAACAATCTCAAAGAAACAAGCTAAACTTGCACCTAAAGCAATTAGAGAAAGAAGAACAAAAAACCCACAAAGTTAGCAGAAGGAAAGAAATGATAAAGTTCAGATCAGGAATAAAAGAAAAAGAAATGAAGGAAACAATAGCAAAGATCAATAAAACTAAAAGCTGGTTCTTTGAGAAGAAAAACAAAATTGATAAACCATTAGCCAGACTCATCAAGAAAAAAAGGGAGAAGACTCAAATCAATAGAATTAGAAATGAAAAAGGAGAAGTAACAACTGACACTGCAGAAATAAAAAAAATCATGAGAGATTACTACAAGCAACTCTATGCCAATAAAATGGACAATCTGGAAGAAATGGACAAATTCTTAGAAATGCACAACCTGCCAAGACTGAATCAGGAAGAAATAGAAAATATGAACAGACCAATCACAAGCACTGAAATTGAAACTGTGATTAAAAATCTTCCAACAAACAAAAGCCCAGGACCAGATGGCTTCACAGGTGAATTCTATCAAACGTTTAGAGAAGAGCTAACACCTATCCTTCTCAAACTCTTCCAAAATATAGCAGAGGGAGGAACACTCCCAAATTCCTTCTACGAGGCCACCATCACCTTGATACCAAAACCAGACAAGGATGTCACAAAGAAAGAAAACTACAGGCCAATATCACTGATGAACATAGATGCAAAAATCCTCAACAAAATACTAGCAAACAGAATCCAACAGCACATTAAAAGGATCATACACCATGATCAAGTGGGGTTTATTCCAGGAATGCAAGGATTCTTCAATATATGCAAATCAATCAATGTGATATACCATATTAACAAATTGAAGGAGAAAAACCATATGATCATCTCAATAGATGCAGAGAAAGCTTTCGACAAAATTCAATGCCCATTTATGATAAAAACCCTCCAGAAAGTAGGCATAGAGGGAACTTTCCTCAACATAATAAAGGTCATATATGACAAACCCACAGCCACCATCATCGTCCATGGTGAAATACTGAAACCATTTCCACTACGATCAGGAACAAGAGAAGCTTGCCCACTCTCACCACTATTATTCGACATGGCTTTGGAAGTTTCAGCCACAGCAATCAGAGAAGAAAATGAAAGAAAAGGAATCCAAATTGGAAAAGAAGAAGTAAAGTTGTCACTGCAGATGACATGATACTATACATAGAGAATCCTAAAGATAATACCAGAAAACTACTAGAGCTAATCAATGAATTCGGTACAGTAGCAGGATACAAAATTAATGCACAGAACTCTCTAGCATTCCTATACACTAATGATGAAAAATCTGAAAGTGAAATCAAGAAAACACTCCCATTTACCACTGCAAGCAAAAGACTAAAATATCTAAGAATAGACCTACCTAAAGAGACAAAAGACCTGTATGCAGACTATTATAAGACACTGATGAATTAAATTAAAGATGATACAAACAGATGGAGAGATAAATCTGGTTCTTGGATTGGAAGAATCAACATTGTGAAAATCACTCTACTAGCCAAAGCAATCTACAGATTCAATGCAGTCCCTGTCAAACTACCAGTGGCTCTTTTCACAGAACTAGAACAAAAAATTCCACAATTCGTATGGAAACACAAAATACCCCGAATAGCCAAAGCAATCTTGAGAACGAAAAAAGGAGCTGGAGGAATCAGGCTCCCTGACTTCAGACTATACTACAAAGCTACAGTAATCAAGACAGTATGGTACTGGCACAAAAACAGAAAGATAGATCAATGGAACAGGATAGAAAGCCCAGAGATAAACCCACGCACATATGGACACCTTATCTTTGATAAAGGAGGCAGGAATGTACAGTGGAGAAAGGACAGCCTCTTCAATAAATGGTGCTGGGAAAACTGGACAGGTACATGTAAAAGTATGAGATTAGATCACTCCCTAACACCATACACAAAAATAAGCTCAAAATGGATTAAAGACCTAAATGTAAAGCCAGAAACTGTCAAACTCTTAGAAGAAAACATAGGAAGAACACTCTATGACATAAATCACAGCAAGATCCTTTTTGACCCACCTCCTAGAGAAATGGAAATAAAAACAAAAATAAACAAATGGGACCTAATGAAACTTAAAAGCTTTTGCACTGCAAAGGAAACCATAAACAAGACGAAAAGACAACCCTCAGAATGGGAGAAGCTATTTACAAATGAAGCAACTGACAAAGGATTAATCTCCAAACTTTATAAGCAGTTCATGCAGCTCAATATCAACAAAACAATCAACCCAATTTAAAAATGGGCAGAACACCTAAATAGACATTTCTCCAAAGAAGATATACAGATTGCCAAGAAGCACATGAAAGAATGCTCAACATCATTAATCATTAGAGAAATGCAAATCAAAACTACAATGAGGTATCATCTCACACCAGTCAGAATGGCCATCATCAAAAAATCTAGAAACAATAAATGCTGGAGAGGGTGTGGAGAAAAGGGAACACTCTTGCACTGCTGGTGGGAATGTGAATTGGTTCAAATTTGTAGTGAGGTGGATGGACCTAGAGTCTGTCATATAGGGTGAAGTAAGTGAGAAAGAGAAAAGCAAATACCATATGCTAACACATATATATGGACTGTAAGGAAAAAAAAATGGTCCTGAAGAACCTGGGGGTGAGACGGGAATAAAGACACAGACCTTCTAGAGAATGGATTTGATGACATGGGGAGGGGGAACGGTAAGCTGGGACAAAGTGAGAGAGTGGCATGGACATATATACACTACCGAAAGTAAAAGAGATAGCTAGTGGGACGCAGCCACATAGCACAGGGAGATCATCTCGGTGCTTTGTGACCACCTAGAGGGGCGGGATAGGGAGGGTGGGAGGGAGGGAGTCGCAAGAAGAAGAGATATGGGGAGATACGTATATGTATAACTGATTCACTTTGTTATAAAGCAGAAACTAACACACCATTGTAAAGCAATTATACTGCCATAAAGATGTTTAAAAAAACCAGGATTTTTAAATGATCAGTAAGCATATGAAATTATTTTCATTATCTACTTAGTCATAAGAGCAATATAAACACACATGAGTATCAGATATCATTAAGTATCAGATTGCTAGAATTGAAAAGTTTGCCAGTATCAAGAGTTATTCAGAATGTGGAACAACTGGAACCCATCTCAAGTTAATTGATTACTTTGGAGAGGAGGAGAGGAGCAGTGCCTGGAATGAATGATGATAACCCTCCAATATGCTGGTAATATTCTATTTACTGATCTAGGGAGTATTTACATGGGTTGTTAATGAAAATGCATTAATCTGTATACTTATGGTATGCATTCTTCTAAAGAAGTTTGGTAGAAATCAGTTCTTTTTACTGGTAAGCTTAATGTTCACACCAGGAAATAGAGTAAAACTGTGATTTACAGATTTATTGCAACACACACTATTACAAAGTTGAGACTGAGGTTGCAAATTTGAATTCCTTTAAATGGCTTTGATAAGGATAAAATTGTGGTAAATCACTGCAAAAGTGGAAATGAATATGTAAAGTCATACCCAAGGAGTTTATGGTGTTGTTTAATGTAGTATGTAGATTGAATTTCATTTTTATGTATTATGTATGTAAATGCCAGAAAAATTCCTTATCTAACACTTCAAAAATTTTGTGACCTTGAATTTCAAAATCAGTTCTGGTTATGTGACCTCTCAAAATTCTATCATGTATTAATGTTAGAGAAGATGAAATTCATGAATAACCTCTCTTACTACATTTGCAACAGTTCTTTCTCGTGGATATAATGCCTTTCTTTGTTTTTCATCATTCAGATCTTAAACTTAGTCCTTTCATCCAGCATAACTTTTCCTGGACTCCTAAGTATATTGTCCTTCCTATCTTTGTATTTGTTCCAAAAACTGATTGTCGTAGAACTTCAGTAATGCATTTTATGGATTTACCTATATTCCCAAAACATTAAAGTTTTTGAGAGCAGTGATTGCATCAGGCATGAATATATCTTTTTAATCCCTGTTATTAGAGTATATACACATACCCCAAATATATTTATTGAACAGTGAATAAATGAATCAATATGGTGTTAGCCTCTGGCTAATAAATGAGATAGTGGAGTTTCTGAATTGTGAGAGCAATTTTGGTAAATATCTCCACAGAGACCATATTTACAAATAACAATCATGAGGTAACAGCTTTTACTGGAAGTGGAAATACAAAGTGTCCATAGGCCATGCAATGTAATGTAAATGCAATATAAATGGCTTTGAAAACAACTTTGCTAGAGTTACGTTTTCTTTGTTTTATGTCTAAACTTAACACTTCAGTTTAGTTACTGCTTTCACAGCAAATAGTTTTAAGATAGTTCAGATTTGTCTAATCAGATTTTTCTGTCCCTGAAGAATCCTCCCTCTTTTTGGTACAGAAAAGCACAAAACCACATTTGTTTAGTTTATTCGAAGTGCCAAAGTTTTCACCCCATGTTTAGATTGGGTGTTTTTTCCCAGACTCCTCTGCAACACTTTTTTTCTTCTTTCTGATCATC
This sequence comes from Neophocaena asiaeorientalis asiaeorientalis, assembly GCF_003031525.2. NCBI lineage: Eukaryota > Metazoa > Chordata > Mammalia > Artiodactyla > Phocoenidae > Neophocaena > Neophocaena asiaeorientalis. The sequence goes on from NW_020175410.1 coordinate 6,407,753, forward strand.
ACAGTTACAATGTATTTAGTTTATCCCTAGATAATAACTTCTCATCATTTTCTTATTTAGTAAGTACATACTAGTGCTTTTTAATATACCGTAAGTGTTAGAGCTCCCAATTACCAGTGAGTGTTTTGATATTATATATCATATCCTGAGGCTAAAGTATTACAGTATCTATTTCTGCTTAAAGAGGCCCAATGGGGCTCACATTATGTATGTTCTCTTTCTTTCTCTCCATTCCTTCCATATAGGAATACACACACACTTATATTTCTATTTATCTATAATTTCCCCCAAAGAAAGCAAAGCTATCATAAAACCTAAATTTTCCCTAATGTGTCATTAAAATTGAAGGGCCAGTCTTGAATATGTACTCAAGGAAATCTCAGAAGTATGAATGATTTTTGTTCTAGGGGGTGTATTCTTCTGATGCAGCAATATCTGCCAATCTGCTTTCCAACTCTAATTATTTGGATTCTATTTCTTTCTATAAATGAGGTAATGAGATTTAGAGAGTAAAGAGCAGAAATTGAATTGACTATGCAATAAACAGGCATCTAAAGTAAGCTTTCGCAAAGTGACGCCACCGCTCATTGGAAATTTCAACTATATTCAGAATGAATATAAATGGTTACCTTTTGCAATATTTGATGAAACTCAGTATCCTCTGAGAGTTCCTTTCAATCAGTATTAAGCCAAAGATTCTTTTAAAAGGAGTGAAGATTAGCAATTACTTTTTGTGATTTCCCAGTACTGCTTTAACATTTCTCCTGTGGGCCACATGATGTATCTGCATTCTTCAGGGTAAACACAAAATGTAATACAAACCGGCTGAGTTTCATTAGAGCAGAACAGAGCAGATATTTTTAAAAGCAAAATATATTTTAGTTTAATACCTGCACTATTTTGCAGCAAAAATACTGTCATCTACATGATAGTGCAACTCTAATTCAGATAATATATATGGTTATATTTTATTTCCAGTTGTTTATATCCTCCTTAAAATAATAAAAAATGATGAGAAGTTTTATAGTACTATGGTTCAAACTGTGACCACAAAGGCTGTTGTGATGAAAACTCTGCCCAATTAAAGAAGTACCATGCTCCAGAATGTGGTACAATATCCCTTGAAACAGAATTACTGTATACAAAACATTTTGCAATTCCTTGAGATTTGTTAATAGGAAATTTGTTTAGTGTGGGTCTTTTCAAAATCATTCGATTGATTATTTAAATAGAATTCTAACTTAAGGGGCAAGTGATTTAAAAAGAAGCATGACTACATATATCTTATTTGTAATAATTTAGTCACATGGATCATTTATGTTTTATTCTTCTGGACCTTTTTTTTTGTTTGTTTCTCCATTTATTTCAATTTTCAGATTTTTTTTTTTTTTTTCAGAAGATCTGCCTTCTCTAGAGCCAGATGGCATCTTACCCTTTGGTTTCGTTAGATCATTTTTTTACTCTGAACAAGGAGCATTTTAAATGATTAAATGACGTATGCCATTGTCTCATTTTACTTCAGATTTTCACGCCCATCCAATCTGTAAATATGGCTCATCTATGAATTTGGCCAGAGTTATTCAACAGAGCTCATATGAAATGTATTGATAATCTTTGTGCTAGCTGTGGGAATGGATACAACCGTTTAGGCTCCACGTTAACATGATTTCCACAGACCTAAAATTATTGGTCACTTCTCACAGGATTCTTTGTACAAAGCCACAATTAGTCACACAGTAAGTTCTGATAGACACTGTTCGATATTGGGTTTGCCTCTGAAAAATGTACACATAATAAGTGAAGCTGGATGCTACCTTTTGGACCAGATATTTACCTACTTTTCAGAGAAAATAAAGTAGACAAAAACTTTAAATTTTATCACTTTAAATATTTTAGGTGTCAGCACTGCCAAAACTGCAATAAAGTACAGTAGAATATTACTTTACAAAATTGCACTATAACTCTTCTATTGTAATTGTTTAAATTTAAACACATCAGTAAGAATTTAATTAATTTAATATAAATGGTATTTTTTTCCCCTCTCAAAAATAGTTTGCCAATATTTGAGGCAAGATTATGTATATATGCTTTTGCTAGGATCCATAGAATTACCAGTGATAAATGAGACTGAAATGATAATTACAGTTGGAAATTCCATTTTTTTTGTAATCCAAAAAATTTAAAACAAATATTTTTTGGTATTCATCTAGTCAGGATTTCTCATTTGGCTCTATTATGTTAAAATAACAAATCACCTCATGCAGAAAGCTGGCTCAGTAGCATTTATGTTTAGTTATAATTTGTTGAAAGACTCTTTATTGTTTTCCTGATGTTTTATCATATGCAAGTGGGATACTGTTGGTTTGAGCAGCAATGAAAAGCCAGTATCACACTCCAGGATCTTGCTGCCTGTAGAATGGTTAACAATAGAGACTATGCATTTATTCTTGGCAGTCTTTGAAAAGTACCTTAGAGAATTACTGTAGCATTATGTACTGTAAGCTTCAATGAAACCACAGACTAAAGTGTGATTTTCATAGGCTTATTGTATTCAAAATTTATTGTATGTTATTAAAATAACAAAGCTTTTATGTTGTTATTTGTGAGATCCCTAATGACAGATACTGTGATATGGAGTAAAGTCACTACAATTATATAGAAGAGGTGTAGCCTACTGACATGCTTACTAGGTAAAATGTAGGATCATAAAAATTATTAATTGGGAAACTGAGTTTTAACAGGACCTATAATGCTGCTGTATAGCACAATTTTCTGGACTGTTCCCTGGGTAGGCACGCCTTTTAATTTATCAGCATCTACTTTCATGATGGTCTTCGAATAAAACACCCCAGGTCAGCTTTTCCCACTGCAATACAGTTCTGCTCACCATCAGAACTGCCACTTGTCCCACAGAGTGGTCCACCTGGTCCCCATGTACAGGGCATTCCCTGGTATAGAAATGGCCTTCTCAGCCTTTACTTGTAACAAAGGGATAGGAAGGGAAGACACAGATTGGCAAAACAGAAGGAAACACATTATGTCCATGCATCTGCCAAAAAGAAGCCCCCAAAGGATTATGCTGGCAGTGAGTATCGTCTTCAAGAGTAAAGTTACAGCATGGTAAACAGCAGCATGGATTTTAGTGGTAAAGGGAATTATTTTTAGAGGAGTTTTAGCAGCTGATACAAACTATGTTTTGCTTTTGTGAGATGAATAATTAATTTCAAAAGTTAGCTAAGGTAGGATGGGTGGCGATACTTATTGAATGTCTATAATATTCCAAACATTGTATTAGGAATGAACACAGATTTTTCAGCTATGCAAGGAAGGCATTTTCATTCCATTTTACCAACGAGGGTATCTACTTCTATCAACTTACATTGCTCTCTGTAGCAGCTCAGAATAATACATCTTTATCTTATTCAGAGTGGCAGTGCCTTAAATGGTCAGGTCCCTATTTACAAAGCTTGAGAGTGATAATAAGCAAGAGTCTAATGACAGTTGGATGACAGTGTGCAGGGTCCAGTACTCTACCAAAAATGTAGACATTATATTTTCTGATATAGACCGTTAGACTAATATTTCTTTGTTGCTTACCCTGAGCATATATGGGAGTAAATGTGAATGTGCTGTATGTATAAAAAGAAAATTGTGAAATTTACTTGAAAAATATTTTGGAAAAACTTTAAATATTTTTAATTGAAATATAGTTGATGTAAAATATTATGTTAGTTTCAGGTGTACAACATAATGATTTGACATGTGCATACATTATGAAATGACCACTGCAGTAAGTCTGGGAACCACCTGTTCCCATACAAAGTTATATTATTATTAACCATATTTCTTAAACTGTATATTACATTCTTTGGCTTATTTATTTTACAACTGGAGGTTTGTACCTGTTAGTGCCATTCACTTATTTCACCTACCCCCACCCCAAGCTCTTTCCCCTCTGGCAGCCACTTGTCTGTTTTCTGTAACTGTAAGTCTCTTTTTTTTTGCTTTGCTTTGTTTGTGAAATCATATGGTATTTGTCTTTCTCTGACTTATTTCATTTATTATAATACCCTCTAGATCTATCCATGTTGTTGTAAATGTCAAGATTTCATTCATTTTTATGGCTCAGTTATATTCCATTGTGTATATATATACACACATCTTCTTTATCCATTTTTCTCTCGATGGACACTTATGTTGCATCCATATCTTGGCTATTGTAAATAATGCTGTAATAGACATTAGTGTGCATGTATCTTTTTAACTTAGTGTTTTCGTTTCTTAGGATAAAGATCCAGAAATCAAATTGCTAGATCATATGCAAGTTCTGTTTAATTTTTTTAGGAACCTCCATACTGTTGTCCACAGTGGTTGCACCAATTTACAATCCCACAGATCATGCACAAGGGTTTCCTTTTCTCCACATTCTCACCAGCACTTGTTATTTGTGTCTTTTTGATAATAGCTATTTTGCTAGATGTGAGGTGGCATCGCATGTAGTTTTGATTTGCATTTCCCTGATGATTAGTGATGTTGAACATCATGTGCCTGTTGGACATCTGTATGTCCTCTTTAGAAAGTATACCTATTCATATCCTCTGCCCAATTTTAATGGGGTTGTTTTTTTGATGTTGAGTTGTATGAGTTCTTCATATATTTTAGATATTAACCCCTTATCTGATATATTGTTTGTAAATATCTTCTCACATTCAGTAAGCTGCCTTTTCATTTTATTGATCATTTCCTTCACTGTGCAAAAGTTTTTAGTTTGATGTAGTTCAATTTGTATAATTTGCTTTTGCTTCCCTTGCCTGAGGAGACAGATCCAAAAATATTGCTATGACTGATGTCAAAGAGCATACTGCCTATGTTTTCTTCAAGGAGTTTTTATAGTTTCAGGTCTTAAATTTGTCTTCAATTCATTTTGAGTTTATTGTTTATATGGTGTGAAAAATAATCCAATTTAATTCTTTTGCATGTGGTTGTCCAGTTTTCCCAGCACCGTTTATTGAAGAGCCTGTTTTTTCCACATTATATATTTGCCTCCTTTGTCATAGAGTAATTGACCATATAAATGTGGGTTTTTTTGCTGCACTCTCTATTCTGCTCCATTGACCTATGTGTCTGTTTTTGTGACAGTACTATACTGTTTTGGTGGCTGTAGCTTTGTAGTATAGTTTGAAATCAGAAAGCACAATACCTCCAACTTTGTTCTTCCTTCCCAAGATTGCTTTGCCCATTTGGGGTCTTTTGTGTTTCCATACAAATTTTAGAATTATTTATTCTAGTTCTGTGAAATATGCCTTTGGAATTTTGATAGGGATTGCATTGAATCTGTAGATAACCTTGGGTAGTATAGTCATTTTAACAATATTCTTCTGATCCCCGAGCACAATATATCTTTCCATTTATTTGTGTTGTCTTCCATTTCTTTCCTCAGTGTCCTATAGTTTTCAGAGCATGGGTCTTTCACCTCCTTAGTTATTTACTACTAGTTTTTTTCCTTCTGATGCAATTGTTTTCTTAACAGCTATTTCTGATAGCTTGTTAGTGTATAGAAATGCAACAGATTTCTGTGTATTGATTTTGTATCCTGCATCTTTACTGAATTCATTTTTTCATTCTAACAGTTTTTGGTAGTGTCTTTAGGATTTTCTATATATAGTATCGTGTCATCTGTAAAAAGTGACAGATTACTTCTTCCTTTCCAATTTGGATTCTTTTATTTCTTTTACTTGTCTGATTGCTGTGGTGAGGACATCCAATGCTATGTTGAGTAAAAGTGGCAGGAGTGGGCATCCTTATCTTGTTTCTAATCTTAGGGGAAATGCTTTCAGCTTTTTACTGTTGAGTATGATGTTGGCTACAAGTTTGTCATATATGGCCTTTATTACCTTGTGGTATGTTCCCTCTGTACCCACTTTGTTGAGAGTTTTTATATTGAATTGATGTGAATTTCATCAAAAGCTTTTTTTGCATCTATTCAGGTAATCATATGATTTTTACTCTTCAGTTTGTTAATTGATTGAGTTCTGGATATTGATCAATCCTTGCATTCCTGGGATAAATTCCACTTGATCCTGGTGTATGATCCTTTAATGTATTGCTGAGTTCAGTTTGTACTATTTTGTTGAGGATTTTTGCAACTATGTTCATCAGGGATATTGGCCTGTAATTTTCTTTTTTTGTGGTGTTTTTGTCTGGTTTTGCTATCAAGGTGATGCTGGCCTCATAGAATATTTAAAAGAGTTCCTTCCTCTTCAACTTTTGGAAGTTTTAGTAGGAGAGGTGTTAACTCTTATTTAAATGTTTGGTAGAATTCACCTGTGAAACCACCTGGTCCTGGACTTTTCGTTTTTTGGGAGTTTTAAAATTACCGATTCAATTTCATTACTGATAATGGGTCTGTTCATATTTTCTATTTCTTTCTGATTCAACTTAAAATCTTGTACACTTCTAGGAATTTGTCCATTTCTTCTAGGTTATTAATTTTATTGACATATAATTGTTCATAATAATCTCTTATGATCCTTTGTATTTCTGTGGTGTCAGTTGTAAATCCTCCTCTTTCATTTCTGATTTTATTTATTTTGGGCTCTCTCTTTTTCCTTGATGAATCTACCTAAAGGTTTATCAATTTTGTTAATCTTTTCAAAAACCAGCTCTTAGTCTCAGTCATCTTTTCTGTTGATTTTTAGTCTTTATTTCATTTATGTCCACTCTGATGCTTACTATTTCTTTACTTCTACTAACTTTGGGTGTTGTTTGTTCTTCTTTTTCTAGTTCCTTTACATGTAAGGTTGGATTGTTTATTTGAGCTGTTTCTTGTGCCTGAGGTAGGCTTGTATTGCTATAAACTTTCCTCTTAGAACTGCTTTGCCATATCCCATAGATTTTGGATCATTGTGTTTCCATTTTCATTTGTCTTCACTTATTTTTTAATGTTCTCTTTGGTTTCTTCAGTGGCGCATTGGTTGTTTGGTAGTATGTTGTTTAGACTCCATGCATTTGTGTTTTATGAAGTTTTTTTCTCGTAGTTGATTTCTAGTCTCATAGCATTGTGTTCAGAAAAGAGTCTTGATAGGATTTCACTTTTCTTATACTTATTGAAGTTTGTTTTGTGACCTAGCATGTAACCTATCCTGGAGAATGTTCCCTGTGCTCTTAAAAAGAGTGTGTATTCTGCTGTTTTTGGATGAAATGTTCTGTAAGTATCTATTAAGTTCATCTAGTCTAATGTGTCATTTAAGGCCATTGTTTCCTTATTGATTTTCTATCTGATGATCTGTCCTTTGATGTAAGTGGAATGCTAAAGTACTCTACTGTTATTGTATTACTATTTCTCCCTTTATGTATGTTTATTTGCTTTATATATTTAGGTGCTCCAGTGTTGGGTGCATATGTGTTTACAACTGTTACATCTTCTTGTGGGATCAATCCTTTTATCATTATGTAACGACCTTCTTTGTCTCCTGTTTCGGTCTTTGTTTTAAAGTCTATTTTGTCTTTATTTTGATATAAATATTTATATTTATAATTATTTTAAGTTGACAATCTCTTAAGTTGAATGCATTCTAATCACCCTACATTTTTACTCTTTCCCACGTTAATTTTTCTTGACATCATAATTTACGTCTTTCTGCTTTATGTATTCCTTAACTACTTAGTGTGAATATAGACAATTTTACTATTTTTGTCTTTTAACCTTCCTACTAACTTTATAAGTGGTTGACCTACTACCTTTACTATATATTTGCATTAACCAGTGAGATTTTTCCTTTCATAATTTTATATTTCTATTTGTGGTCATTTCTTTTCTGCTTAGAGAAGTCCCTTTAACATCTCTTGTAAAGCAGGTTTAGTGGTGCTGAAGTCTTTTAGCTTTTGCTTGTCTGTAAAATTATTTGTTTCTTCTTCAATTTTGAATGATAACTTTGCCATGTAGAGTATTCTTGATTGTAGGTTTTTCCATTTAATCACTTTGAATATTTTGTGCCATTCCCTTCTGGCCTGCGAAGTTTCTGCTGAAAAGTCAGCTGAAAGTCTTATGGGATTTCCCTTGCACATAACTAGTTGCCTTTTTCATTCTGCTTTTAAGATTCTCTTTTTAATCTTTATTTATTTATTTTTCCATTTTAACTATAGGGTATCTATCTTGGTGTGGACCTCTTTGGGTTAACCTTGTTTGTAACCCCCTGTGTTTCCTGGACCTGGATATCTGTTTCTTTTTCCAGTTTAGAGAAGTTTTCAGCTATTATTTCTTCAAATAAGTTCTCTGCCTTTCTCTCTTTATATTCTTTTTCTGGGATCCCAACATCATAAGTGTTAGTACACTTGATGTTGTATCTGACGTCTCTTAAACTAATCTCATGTTTTAAAATTATTTTTTCTTTTCTCTGTTCATCTTGGGTGATTTCTACTACTCTATCTTTGAGATTTCTTCTCCATTCCTCTCTATCATCTAATGTACTGTTGATTCCTTTTAGTTATTTTTTATTTCGTTTATTGTATTCTTCATCTGTGTTTGGTTCTACTTTATATTTTCTGACTCTTTTTGACATTCTCATTGTGCTCATTCATTCTTCTCCCAAATCATTGAGCATCTTTATGATCATTACCTTGAACTCTTTATTGGGCAGATTCCTTATTCCACTTTGTTTAGTGCTTTTTCTGAGGTTTGTCTTATTCCTTTGTATGGAACATGTTCCTCTGTCTCCTCATTTTGCCCAGTTCTCTGTGTTTATTTCTATTTGTTAGGTTGGTTACATTTCCTGATCTTGGCAAAGTTGCCTTGTGTAGAAATGTGCTATGGGGCCCAGCAGCAGACTTCCCTCTGGTCACCATAGCTGTATGCTCTAGGGGTGCCCCCTATGCGGGCTACAGGCACCCTTCTGTTGTAGTGGGGCTGACTACTGTGGGCATGCTGGTAGGCGGGGCTGTCCCTGGCCCAGTTGGCTGTGAGGCCGTACCTTGTGTGGTGCTTTTGGGCCCACTGGAGGGCAGGGTAGTCTTCCCACATGGCTAGCTGCACAGCCTAGGTTGGGCACAGGGCTGCTGCTCACCCACTGGAGGTCAGGCCAGGTCTCTGCACAGCTGTCTGTGTAGCCCAGGGGAGTGTGGAGGTGGTGCAGGCCTACTGGTGGTTGCGGCTGGGTCCCTGACACTAATAGGCTAAAGGGAATAGTATTCCAAAATGGTGCTTACCAACACCTATGTTATCATGGTAGAACAAACTTCCCAAAATGGCTGCTACCAGCATCTCATTTCCTAGGGGGAGTCCCTAGTTGCCTCCTGCTTCTCCAGGAAGCTCTTCAAGATCAGCAAGTGGGTCTAACCCAGGCTTCTTTCAAGCTACTGCCTCTGCAGTGAGGCTCAGAGCATATGAGATTTTGTGTGTGTCCTTTAATGGTGGAGTCTCTGCTTCCTATAACACTCTGGCTCTTCCAAACATGAACCCTGCTTGTTTTCAAAGCTGGGCTTTCTACTAGCTTCCCAGTGCAGTACCCCTGGGGTGGGGAGTCCAGTGTGAAACTTGGACCCCTCGCTCCTTGGGGAGTACCTTGGCTATTGTAATATTCCTCCCATTTGTGGGTCATCACCCCAGGGGTGTGGGTTCTGGCCATACTGCATCTCCGGCTCTCCTACCTATCTTGTGGTTCCTTCTTTATATCTTTAGTCATGGAAAAATTTTTCTGCTAGTCTTTGCGTTGTTCTCATAGATAGTTGCTATGTAAGTAATTGCAATTTTGGTGTGTCTGTGACAGGAGGTGGGTTCAGGGTCTTCATACTATGCCATCTTAGTCACCTCCGAGATTACTGGGTCTTATGGTAAATGTATATTTAACATTATGAGAACTTCCAGACTCTTTTCCTTAGAGACTGTGCTATGTTACATTCCCACCAGAAATGAGTTCTAGTTGTTCCAACTCCTTGCCAGCATTTGACATTGTGAATTTATGTGTGTGTGTGTGTTTTTGTTTGTTTGTTTTCCCTATTCTAATGGGTAGGCTGTGGTATTTCATTAAGTTTGAATGACTAAGAATTTTGAGTATCTTTTTATGTACTAATTTGCTATTCATTTGTCTTGTTTGGTAAAGTGTTCGTTCAAATTTTTTACCCAATTTTTATTGGTTGCTCTGTTCTGTGTTTTGTTTTCTGTACTTTAAGAGTGTGTTATATAGTCTCAGTACTAATCACTGTCATACATTTTGCAAGTGTTTTCTTGTAGTCTGGGTTTTTCTTTTCATTTCTTTTGAAGAGCCAAATGTTTTATTTTGGTAAAGTCCTTTATTACATTTTATGATTAGTGTTTTTCATATCCTTTCAAAGAAATTTTACCTAAACAACTCAATTTTTTTTCTTATTTTTTTTACAAAAACTTTATAGCTTAAGTTTTACATTTATGTTTCTCATCCATTTTTTAGCATATGGTAGGAGATATGAGTCATGAGCAGAATTTTGAAGGACAAAACATGTTCTGTTTAATACTTGGATCTTATATATTTCTTGTATAAAATAATAAGAATAGTAACACCTTTCACATTAAAACTCTATGAAAGCAACTTGAAATTAATTAACTTGGATGCATTGGTGATTCATTGGGGTTTTTTTGCATATTGGTTTGGAATGTTTCCTTTAACATATATAAAAGACAATGCCATTTCCTTATAGGTTTAGCAGAGTCCAAACCAGTTTATGTAGACTTCCAGAATAATTTCTTTAGTTGCCTTTAAATTGATTTTGACTCTAAACTAATTTTACTCTGCTCTGGAAGTTTTAAAAATACAGTTCTAAGTAAAGGATATTTGAGCTAATTCTACCACTGACACCATAATAGGTGCTTAAGTGGGACATTAAACTCTGTTTAAATTTTTTGACCAGCAAAGTAGAGATGTTGAAAGGAAGAAGTGAAACATTGTATACAAAAACATCTTAAAGAGTATAAAATGCTCTAATGATAATGGTGATGATGATGGTAATGATGATAATCTTGTTTAAACTCTAACTACTCTAAGTCATTCTAAGCATGTCTGCTGGAATAATCTTCCAGGTTGAAGCTTTAAGTCATTCCATAATTCACTGCCTTCTAATAAATATCCAGTTCTAAACAGATGTCCACAGACTATAGCCATCTGCTTTCTACCCTATTATAGCTTGCTGTATTCATACCTAAATACTTCTTTCTTTTCCTTATTCTTTTCATTGCTGGTATGCTCAGGCAATTGTCCCTCCTTAATTATACTGTGAGCTTCCTGAAGCAGTCAAAATGTAAGAATATGTGGAATGGAAGTAGTAGAGCTTTGAAAATTTCTTATGGCAGTCTAGAGAGTGAAGGTTTTACTACAACTGAGGAAGTTGAGAATTTTGATTGTTGTAAGGACTGGTAATGATTTTTTTGGAGGATTTACTGATAGTTTCAACCTTTTGACTGCTTTATAATTTGTGTGTCTGTTTGTTTCCACATCTATACATATGGGTTAATTACTGTGTTTTAGAAATGCCTTGATAGCCTTTGGTAAAGAGTAGTATATAAGTGCAAAGTATTGTTGTCTATCTGTTGTTTGCATCTTAGAATTTTGAACGGCTTGAGAAAATATGTCTTTTCAAGGCATTTTATCCTAAGCTAATTTTGCTTCTCTATACTCTGATTCATATTGAAAAAAAATCTTAATTTTCTGCAATGGCTCTTTGAATATAACATAGACTGAAAAAAAATAGAACAATAGTTTATCAGAAAGTATTATATTCCCAGTTGAGAAACGATTTGTAACAGGACACATAAATATTTCTATCACCTAAAATACCACATTGAAAACTGCCTGTGAGATTGATGCCTGTTGAAAGAATCTAGCAAGTCCTTTGTGTGAGAGTCATCATTTCCTCCACATATTTTAATATACTGTCCACAGAAACTTGTGTCTGTTGCTTACAAAGTTCCAATGGGTATAGATTTTATGTCAAATGAAAGTAGCGTTGATGTTGCCAGGGTGTAATAGAATTACATTCTGTTAGCAAGGAAGGCAAGGTAAAAGAAATTAACTGCTTTGTTTTCTAAATCATTCTCAGATTTTATTTTATACATATTTTCTTTTTTATCTTGTAACTTCTTCTGTTCTCTTTGTTCTTTAGTCTTAAGTTTTTCATTCTTTCTCACCACTGTTTTATTTCCTTTTTCATCAATAAAGCATAAACACTTACTATGCTTGAATCCCAAGCTGATTAATAAGTTCTTGCTAAGTACTTTGAGAGCAGATGTTTTCTTCATTGTTTATAAAAGAATGAAACTATAAAATTTTCAGAAAATATTGAGGTATTTTTATAAAATTAAATACAATCTATATTGATAATCTCTACATTGAACTGCTGAGAGAGAGAGAGAGAAAGAGCCATCAAAGCCAACCTTAATCAGTTGCTATTGCAGTTTTAAGATTCACAGCTTGATCTCACTTGTTTTATTCTTATCTTTTTCCAAAGACTCCACAATTCAATTTTATTTTTTTCGAGGAAAAGGCCTTGATACTTTCCTTTTTTCATCTAAAATTCAAACAGGACTTACAGGGCTTCCCTGGTGGCACAGTGGTTGAGAGTCCGCCTGCCGATGCAGGGGACACGGGTTCGTGCCCTGGTCCGGGAAGATCCCACATGCCGCGGAGTGGCTGGGCCTGTGAGCCATGGCCGCTAGGCCTGCGCATCTGGAGCCTGTGCTCCGCAACGGGAGAGGCCACAACAGTGAGAGGCCCGTGTACCGCAAAAAACAAAACAAAATAAAACAAAACAAAAACAAACAGGACTTACATTTTTTGGAGCGTCACCCTATCTGAATGTAGAAATTCTTGGAATATTGTCACGAAATGGGAGGGCTGGATAATCATTTCTCATATGCAGAAGAGCAAGGGGAAAATAATACCCCTTATTTTGCATTTTTTTCAGAAAAGCAAAATTTAACTAGAAAGGAGAGTCATACTCTGTTATGCATGTTGCTCCATTTAATTAAAAGCTAAGAAAGTGGAGTACTTCTTTTATACTAGAAACTAGTAATTTTAAAATACTTGAACCACTTTGGGTCAACTTGACAATAATGGAAGAATGATAAAGGAAGCTCTATAATTTCTGTCTCTGTAGATCTATTTAAATTTTTACTTCACGCTTCAAATGTACTTCCAGTAAAATATGGCTTAACATGCCAGAAGTAAAGCTGAGCCTTTAATGTACTTATATTATTCATTACATTATTGTTACTGAGCATTTACTAAGAGCCTGGTGATATGTTAGACTTTAAAGAGATGGAGATACAAAGTCCCCTTGCCTTTAAAGAGCTCATAGTCTATATTGGGGGAGTCAGGCAAACCAATGATCCCTGCACAGTGAAATAATTATTATAAAATAACATCCCCATAAACCATAGCATGATGAATTCTATCCTGGTATGATTAAGTTGGAGATGTGATATAATGTCTAGTTCACAGGTGGAAATATCTCTCTGTAGTTCCAGTGATGGCCTGGGTCATCTATAAAGGTTTGGAATTCATCAGAGTAAGGCTAAAGCTATAGGAAAGAAAGGAATTGTCTAGAGATAATGAATAAAATAAGATTAAAGGAAGACTGAAAATATCGGTCTTCTTGGGAAATTAAGAAAATAATGGAAATGTAGCAACAAGATGAAAAAACAGAAATTGAGTAGTAATGATCAGAAAGAGAGGGAGAACTATTAGACATAAATGTCACTGAAAAGGAGAGAAGAGACATGGAAAAAGGGCAGTGCATGGGAGAAGTAATCAATAAAGTTAGTGATGCATAAGTCAATTAGGATATACTCTGAAAGGTGACCAATGGATTTATCATTTGGAAAGGTATATGTAGCCTTAAAATGAGAAATTTTTAAGATAACAAGGACTGAAAAGTGATATAGAGAATCAAAAAGCACAGCCATGGGAAAATCACCTGCATTGAAGATATAAACAAAGGCTGATAAAGCATAATTACAAAGACAGTGGAGAAGTAGGCCAAAGAGGTATTAAGAATTATCACAGAAAGTAAGAAAAGGGGGGGGGCCGTTAAAAGAAGGAGGTGGTTGACTATACTAGTGCTATTGATAAAGTAGAACTATCCTGAAAATAATTCCATGGATTTGGCAATTGGGTAGATTACATAAAATATATATACAGTATATTTTAATTATATACTGATTTGTGTAATTATTTGTCTAATGTTTATTTTCTCCATCAGATGGTAAGGTGCAAGTTCATTTTTTTATGAGGGCATGGTACAAGTTCATTTCTCTAGGGTTGATGGAAGGGGTTCTAAGATAGGAAAGGCTTGGTCACAATGATAGGCAAGAGGGAAATAATTCAGTAGAAAGGAAGAGATTGAAGATAGAGAAAAGGAATGACTCATAGACCAATGCCTTGAAGTCAGAGTGGAAGGTGGGGTTTAGAACACTGGTGGGATTAAGCTGGGACATGAAGAGGGACCTTCTTGTATTTATGTTACTATTTTAAATATCATTCTTAAGTTTATTTCAGCTTTAAATATCTTTTTGTCAATAAGCTGAATCTTAAACATCAGATTATTGACTGATTGTAAAACTGGAAAATCAAATTAATCGGGTGAAAATATACTTCTGCACATTTAAAAAATAATTTTAGATCCTTTTGCCTAGTTTAAAGTTAGTATATTTTCTAAGCTTGTTACCTTTTTTGTTTTTGTTTGGAGCCAAGTCATTTCAACATCTTCAAAAACAAGTACATACCATTACACTGAAATTTAACTCTTCATGTCAGTGTGATAAATTTAAAGTTTGGAATATCGATCTTTAAGGCATTTAAAAATGTCATTCTTGTCTACCTCACTTATTCTACAACTGAAGAAACATGTACCAGGGATGTGATATTTATTGTGACATACAGCCATTCAGACAAAACCCCTGCTTCTTATTTAGCAAGGAATATGATGAAATTATCAACAATATGAAGTAATTCATTGTGTTTTAGCCTATACTATTCATTATGTAATTCTTTAAATTACCTATTATTTTATAATTAATTCTTCAAAACATTTGGAAACACCTGATAGAGTTCTTGGTGGTAGATGATCTATAATGTTTTCACTTCAGGCTTATGTAGTGAAAGCTCTCCTATCGAAGAGAAATATTAGGTATGATAGAGATAGTACAGATCAGAGTATTTGTGACTCTTAAAGTTTGGGTGGGAAAAGATGGTGAATATGTAGTCTAAGTTCCAGTATTCTTTTTTAAAGCTGACAGTCATATATATGCCTCCAGTAATGATCTCATTAAAAAACAACTTAATTTGATACACAGAATTCCTCAGCAGTTACAAACAGGCTCTTTTGGGTTATCACTTTCCTGGTGAAATAATTACAGTAACAGCTTAACAATCATTTCTTATCATTTCTTTTAGAAGAAGTAAGCGTGTTTTATTGAAGTCATGTAAACAGCTGTGATTTGAATGGCAGTATTTCTCTTACATCTGTGAAGGCTGATTTTCCTGATCTTTGCTTTATCACAATTGAGTTAAGCACTCAGGGGACCTAGTTACTATATTTAAGACAAAATGTATAATGGGTGTTATTCAGATGAGTAAGATGTGGCACCTGCCCAGGAAGGGTTCACAGTCTAGTGAGAGAGGAGACAACTCATATATAAAAAACTCTTATATGAAGCTAACTGTAATTAAGGGCACTAGGAGGGCTATGGTGGAGGGTCTCCCTATGTTTCTCTCTTTGTCTGGACCACCTGCATCAAGCAGTCAGTGTCCCTGACCAATCTGAGGTATGCAGTGTTTTCATTCTCTTGTATCCTATTTTTGTCTCTCAGTTGGAAATCACTAATCCTAGCCTCGAATCTTGACTTCACCCATTGCTTAGTGAGTGGCTTGGAAGGCTTCTCTTGTGTCTGTGTCCTGGCTTTGAGTAATATTGCCGTAATGGCTTGTGAAAAAGGTACACAACTACTCATTTCACCAACGTGGTAGCCACCAAGAATCAGGAAAAAAAATTCCTCTAAAACTGCTGTGAGAAAGTATTGCTAATTATTTTCTCCCAACTATGTACTCGTTGAAAAAAAATGTAGATTATCAGGTCATAGGGTAAATCTTCTGTAAGTTACATAAAGAATAAGTCTGCAAAGGGTGTTCATCCACTGCTGGCTTCTGCTCCTTTGAGCTTAACATCTGTAACTTTAACCTCTACTCCTAGGCTGAATGGAAGGTTGCCAAAGACCCATTATGGCAATACTCTCAGGTATAGAAGACTGAGAAGAGCTCACTTGTAGGAAATGTCTTTTTTCCTGTTACAGAGAAGAGTATTTGGCTTAGAAACATTTTTCTCTAGCATAAGTTATAAAATGCTCTACCTAAACATTGGAATATCTCTGTGTTAAAGTATTTATAGCATTTTAAGTTTCTTTTAAAATAATTGAGGCAATAGGAAGGAAAGGAGGAAATAACCTTGCAACCACTAGGATTAACGTAGTTGCTATTATCGAAAAATAAAATTCAACTCTGAGCATTCTGGAAGTCAGGACACAAATTAAAGCAAGATAACATGTATTAATTACCAAAGGGATGTTACTTTCCTGGCCATATGCTAAAATCTTTTCTTGTGGAACGTTATATAAGAGACAACGGTCATTCACAAATTATTGCAAATGAAAAAGTGGTTTTCACTTGGCAGTTTTTGGATAAAAGTTTAGGACAGCAAGTATAATAGAGTCAAAGTACTCTTAAAAGTTGAATGATCAGAACCCTGAAATAACAGTTTTTGCCACTTTCTTTTTCTATGACACACTCTTTATTGGAAAACAAAACAATACGAAATGCATTCATGCAACTCCCATTCACTAACACATACATTCCTAAAAATACAGGAACTTTCCAAGTATGGTCTGTGTTCAGTAGAAAATTAACCTTTCTGAAGTTTCTAAATCAACTGATTTATTGAATAATGCTATTATTAAGTACAAAGAAACTGAATAATATTAAAATATCCTCAATCATTGTAGCAAATGTTACAATGGTCCCTCAGGATTCTTAAATACTCTTAGAACTTTAAGTCATATTACCAATTTTTAAAAGTCTCCAGAAGAATCAAACCTCAGTTGCTTACAGTATACACCTGCTCAATTACACACCCTAAACTGACTTTCTTTTTCTGTCTCAATTTTCCATTCTCCCACCAGTAATTCTTGGAATCATCTCTCAGATGAAGTACTCACACTGAAATCCTTGTCTCAAGGGCTGCTTTTTGGAGAAGCTAATCTAATCTAATCATTAAATAAAGAATAAATTATATTTGTCAAAATAGTTCTATAGAAGGAAAGATAGGTGAAATAATAAAATTTATATTGATTTTTAACCAAAAAAACTCAAAAGGAATTTGGAGTATCCATTAATTGTTTTATTTTTCATGAATGTCAATTTATCATATCTGCCTCTTAATTTTGATGTTTTACTTATGAATCTAGTTTCTTTATATTTTCTCTTCTTAGTTATCTCAACTCTGGTAAAACTGGTCTGCATTGCCATCACCATTTTTTTTTAATCTTTACTTTTATTTTTAACATCTTTATTGGAGTATAATTGCTTTACAGTGGTTTGTTAGTTTCTGCTTTATAACAAAGTGAATCAGTTATACATATGTTCCCATAATAGCTCCCTCCCTCCCACCCTCCCTATCCCACCCCGCTAGGTGGTCACAAACCACTGACCTAATCTCCCTGTGCTATGCAGCTTCTTCCCACCAGCTATCTATTTTACATTTGGTAGTGTATATATGTCCATGCCACTCTCTCACTGTGTCACAGCTTACCCATGCCCCTCCCCATATCCTCAAGTCCATTCTCAGGTAGGTCTGTGTCTTTATTCCCATCTTAGCACTAGGTTCTTCGTGACCTTTTTTTTTTTTTTTAGATTCCATATATATGTGTTAGCATACGGTATTTATTTTTCTCTTTCTGACTTCACTCTGTATGACAGACTCTAGGTCCATCCACCTCACTACAGATATCTCAATTTCATTTCTTTTTATGGCTAAGTTATATTCCATTGCATATATGTGCCACATCTTCTTTATCCATTCATCCAATGATAGACACTTAGGTTGCTTCCATGCCCTGGCTATTGTAAATAGAGCTGCAATGAACATTTTGGTACATGACTCTTTTTGAATTATGGTTTTCTCAGGGTATATGCCCATTAGTGGGATTGCTGGGTCGTATGGTAGTTCTATTTTTAGTGTTTTAAGGAACCTCCATGCTGTTCTCCATAGTGGCTTAACCAATTCACATTCCCACCAACAGTGCAAGGGGGTTCGCTTTTCTTCACACCCTCTCCAGCATTTATTGTTTGTAGATTTTTTGATGATGGCCATTCTGACCGGTGTGAGATCATATATCACTGTAGTTTTGACTTGCGTTTCTCTAATGATTAATGATGTTGAGCATTCTTCCATGTGTTGGCAATCTGTATATCTTCTTTGGAAAAATGTCTATTTAGATCTTCTGCCCATTTTTGGATTGGGTTGTTTGTTTTTTTGATATTGAGCTGCATGAGCTGCTTGTAAAGTTTGGACATTAATCTTTTGTCAGTTGCTTCATTTGTAAATAGCTTCTTCCATTCTGAGAGTTGTCTTTTCGTCTTGTTTATGGCTTCCTTTGCTGTGCAAAAGCTTTTAAGTTTCATTAGGTCCCATTTGTTTATTTTTGTTTTTATTTCCATTTCTCTAGGAGGTGGGTCAAAAAGGATCTTGTTGTGAGTTAGGTCATAGAGTGTTCTGCCTATGTTTTCCTCTACGAGTTTGATAGTGTCTGGCATTACATTTAGGTCTCTAATCCATTTTGAGTTTATTTTTGTGTATGGTGTAAGGGTGTGTTCTAATTTCATACTTTTACATGTACCTGTCCAATTTGCCCAGCACCACTTACTGAAGAGGCTGTCTTTTCTCCACTGTATATTCTTGCCTCCTTTATCAAAGATGAGGTGACCATATGTGTGTGGGTTTATCTCTGGGCTTTCTATCCTGTTCCATTTATCTATATTTCTCTTTTTGTGCCAGTACCATACTGTCTTGATTACTGTCGCTTTGTAGTATAGTGTGTAGTCAGGGAGCCTGATTCCTTCAGCTCTGTTTTTCGTTCTCAAGATTGCTTTGACTATTTGGGGTCTTTTGTGTTTCCATACAAATTGTGAATTTTTTTGTTCTAGTTCTGTGAAAAATGCCAGTGATAATTTGCTAGGGATTGCATTGAATCTGTACATTGCTTTGGGTAGTAGAGTCATTTTCACAATGTTGATTCTTCCAATCCAAGAACATGGTATATCTCTCCATCTATTTGTATCATCTTTAATTTCTTTCATCAGTGTCTTATAGTTTTCTGCATACAGGTCTTTTGTTCCATGGTGTTGAATTTTGTGAAAAGCTCTCTCTGCATCTATTGAGATGATAATATGGTTTTTCTCCTTCAATTTGTTAATATGGTATATCACGTTGATTGATTTGCATATATTGAAGAATCCTTGCATTCCTGGAATAAACCCCACTTGATCATGGTGTATGATCCTTTTAATGTGCTGTTGGATTCTGTTTGCTAGTATTTTGTTGAGGATTTTTGCATCTATGTTCATCAGTGATATTGGCCAGTAGTTTTCGTTCTTTGTGACATCTTTGTCAGGTTTTGGTATCAGGGTGATGGTGGCCTCATAGAATGAGTTTAGGAGTGTTCCTCCGTCTGCTATATTTTGGAAGAGTTTGAGAAGGATAGGGCCATCACCATTTTTTAGAGGAAGACAGCTGGATAAATTGATGTTCTATCACAGAATAGGAAACAATTTGATTTTGAATATCTTTCTCATAACTATACAATCCTTTAAACTAAGGATAGCCTAAAAGGAAAAATAGTGATCCTATTTTTGGAGAAGTCTCAAGAATCCAAACTTTAACAAATAGAATCACTATAGTCAAATATGAGTCTATCAAAAGGAAGATATGGTCCCGTAACTACCAACGTATCAGATCAGCAAATAGGACTTATTCCAAGCAAATATGTTTGGACTTTCCTATGTTACGGATCAGTGAAGAGTGGGCATTTTCTTTTACAGATTCTGACATATCTATAATTGGCATTGTCACCTGTATGTCCACAGGAAAGCATATCATTTCTTGTGCCTGGTGTGTGGCTCATCACACAAGAGTACCTTCCAGGCTCAGTCGCTAATTACACAGATATGCCTTCAAAAGAATCAGGGGATTAGCCAGGTATTACATAACTGTGCATTGTATAAATAAGATATTACATAACTGTGAAAATCTTGAGTAGACACACAAATGGTTTCCACAGCTGCCTTGATAGAAAGCATAATTTCTCCAGAAGGTAGCAGTGGATTAATTTTTTTCTATGTATCTTGAAAGACATTTTTTCCCACTGAATGTTAAACATCATTTTGATTATGTTAGGTACTAGAAGTTAATGTATTTTGATATTTTTCCTTTTAAAATAACTACAATTGCTTTCAAATAATTTTTAATACTTTTATTTACAGCCAAATGGAATTACAGAGAGTGGATATACACCCCCTCCCCCAAACAACCAAGAAAAGGAAAATTATAAGAGAAGTAATAGTATTTATGATACTGTAAGTTAGACAATGAAAGGCAATGATTTTAGGGAGACAGGGAATTAATGAAGTGAGACCTTATGATTTCTCCTTGAAAGAGTTTCCAGACAAGGATTTCTGGAATTGAGAAAATGAACTGAGAGTCCATGGAGACTAAAGCAGGTAGAATTTTCAGAAAATATTACCAGATAGGAGAGAGATACACAAAGAGAGAATTCTGGAGTGATGAGAATCCTACTGGCACATTCAGCTGGATACTGTTCAGCGCATACCTTTGAAGAAACTAGCTAAGGAAAGTTCCTCCTGTCCTCCTCCTCCTCCTTTCTTTCCCTGTCTCTCTGTCTCTCTTTCTCTGTGCGTGTCTTGCAAGGGCTTTGCCAATATTATTATTATTTTGGCTGTTTTGATTTTTCTCAATTTCTCTGTTTATTTTCCTTTTTCTACAATTTTGGAGCTTAATTTGCTCTTCTTTTTGTTTCTTCTTAAGATTTATGCTAAAATCATATATTTTTAGGGTTTTTTTCAATATATGTATTTAGGGCACAATTTTGTACTTTCTAAGTATAGGTTTGACTGCATCTCACCAGTTTTATATGTCAGATATTCAGTATTATTCAGTTGAAAATACTTCTAATTGCTATTGTGATTTCTCCTTTGTTCCACTGATTATGTGAAACTCTATGTTTCAGTTGTCAAATATTCAAGTTTCTTAGTTACTTTTAATACTGATTTCTTGATTAATTCCACCATGGTCAAAGAATATCCTATTATACTGTCAATCCTTTTAACTTTACTGAGCACTGTTTTATGGCCTAACATATGATCAATTTTGGTAAATGTTAACATATGCACTTGAAAAGAATGGTCATCTGTTGTTGCTAGGTATGGTTTTCTATAGATATCAGGTCTAGTTTTTTTGTGTGTTTAGTTTTTTCTGCTTATGTAAGTTGTTGAAAGAAATATATTAAAGATTTCTGTTATTTATATGGATGTGTGAATTTCACTTTTATTTCAGAAATTTAGATTTTGTTTTTCTGTTTTTTTTTTTTTTTTGTGGTACGTGGGCCTCTCACTGTTGTGGCCTCTCCCGTTGCGGAGCACAGGCTCTGGACGCACAGGCCCAGTGGCCATGGCTCACAGGCCAAGCCGCTCCACGGCATGTGGGATCTTCCCAGACCAGGGCACGAACCCATGTCCCCTGCATTGGCAGGCAGACTCTCAACCACTGCGCCACCAGGGAAGCCCTTGTTTTGTATTTTGAGGATATTATTTCAGGTGCATAAAAATGTAGTGATGTTAATTGTCTCTTCATTATTATGAAGTTCTCCTTTTTATATTTATGATAGTTTTTCTTATAGTCTGCCCTGTCTGATTATAGATATTTTCGGACATCTTTTAATATCCTGTGTTTTCATTTTTTCTGTACCTCTTCTTATATTTAAATAGTATATATTTTAATATATTTATATATATTATATTCCTTTAAGCAGAAATAGTTGTATATTTATCCAGTCTAATAATCTCTCTTTGTCTATCAATTAGAGTATTTACTATATAATAGTTACTTACATATTTGGGTTTATATAATCTTAACATTTATTTTCTGTGCCCCATCTGCTCTTTATTCCATTTTTCATTGTTTAGTTTTTTAAACAATATGTTATTTCTTATTCTTTTAATGCCTTAAATGCTTACTCTATATATTGCAATATGTGTCCTTCACTGATTAGAGTATGTCTTTATTAATTTTACATTTTCTGATCAATGAAAGTACTTTAAAAATTCCCCTCCCACCTTTTATATTATTAATATCATGAATATTAATTCTGCATATATTTTGAACTACATATATATTACTATTATTGTATTAGCATTCAATATTTGCTTTTGATATAATCTAATATTTCCCCTTTCCAGTGCTTTTTATTCCTCCTGTACTGTAGCATGATTTTAATTTAATCAAGGATTATTTTCTTTCTGTCTGAAGAATTAAGTTTGGTATTTCTTTTAGGACAGGTGCTATGGCCTCAACTTCTCTAAGTTTTTGTTTTTCAAAAAAACCTTTATTTATCTTTCATTTTTGAGGAATATTTTTTCCTAAGTATAGATTCAGTTGTTTTCTTTCAACACTGTAAATTCCTCTGTCTCCCATTATTTTGTTTCAGAAGTCAACTTTCAGTCTTACTATTGCTCTTTTGAAACCAATGTGCCTTTTTTATTTGCATGTTTTAAAGATTTTCTTTTTGTTTTAGTTTTTAGCAGTTTTATATGATGGACCTAGGTGTTATATTGTATGTAGCCACGTGTGATTCCTAGAGCTTCCTGAATGCCTCCAATAGCTTGATGTTTTTTATCAGTTTTGAGAAATTCTCAGCCAGTATTTCTTCTCATACTTCTTATATTTGTCTTTCTCTCTTCTTTTTGGAATTCAGTTATAGATATGTGAGACTTTTTCATAATGTTCCATGTATCTCTTATTTTCTTCTCCATCTCTTCTTCTTGCTTCAACTATATACTTTCTACGTGTATTTTTTTTACAGTTCTATAGGTATATATTTTCTCTCTCCTACTGTGTTAAATCTGTCTATGTCTTAATTTCAGTTTTTTGTAAGGTACCTGATTTCTACTTGATTTTAAAATTAAATTCCAATTTTCTGGTGAAAATATTTCATCTTTGTATTTATATTTGGAACATATTAAACATAGTTATTTTTAAATTTATTCCCAGTAACTCAACAATTTGGAACTTCTGTTGGTGAACTTTTG
The DNA here is from genome assembly GCF_003031525.2 of Neophocaena asiaeorientalis asiaeorientalis. Taxonomy (NCBI): domain Eukaryota; kingdom Metazoa; phylum Chordata; class Mammalia; order Artiodactyla; family Phocoenidae; genus Neophocaena; species Neophocaena asiaeorientalis. The sequence continues at coordinate 6,431,149 of NW_020175410.1, forward strand.
CTTTTATACCCCTCAGTTTCTCAGTCATTTGGTCCTGTTTTCCAATAGGTCTGGTAATTTTTGGCTGAATCCCAGAACTTGTGAATAGAAAAGTGTTGGGGCTCTGAGTGATGTTATCTTTCCTCTTGTAGGCCAGTAAACTATGTGCACATCACCTTGTTTCTGTGGAGAATGATTTACTTCTGGTTTGCTTCTGCTCCATAGGTGTTGCCCCTTTAAGAGTCTCAGCTGAAAGTCTGCGGTTTTTTTTAAAGGCCCTCTTCTGTAGTGGTCCTAAACTCCAGTTTTCATCTCCCCAGCACCTCAAAACTGATGGAATATCTGCTTAAAATTTTAATGTCTCAGCAGCTGTTCTCTGCTTGTTTTCTTAGAATTTTGTTTGAATTTTATCACTCAACTAATGCCTCAAGGAGAAATTTTTGGCAGAATGCCATGCCCACTCCTCTAAAGTTCTCTTTTACTCTAGAGTTCTCAATCCCTCAAATTCTTACTGTTCTGACAGCCCTGAGCTCTAATAATTGTCTCCACTGAGATAGCCATAAATTCCAGGATCCATACCCCATGTTTTTTTTTTTTTTGGTCAACAAAAGCCCTAAGGGAAAGGTGGGCTGCCCAGTTTGTAGCAGGTACCCAGGTAGAATACCATACATTAAAAAGTTGATTTGTTCTAACCTACTAGACTTTTTTCCTATTTCACCTGGGTACTTCTCCAAAATGTTCTTGTTTAAAAATTATTATAATATTTTTCAAGATGAGAATTTCAAGTGGCACTTATATAACTTAACATTAAGAAGTGGAACAAATATTTTATTTTCCCTTTACCATTTATTTATCTTATTCATGAATAAATATATTTAGGCTATGGATTAGATCTATCCATCCAAATTTTTTTTTTAATTTTCTTTAAATTTTTTCAGTAGATTTAGTTTCTCTTTTTGGTTTTCATGCTATGAGAGCCTTAGTACATAAAAGTTTCTAAAAGGAATAAAAACCTTTAGGAAGTATGATTAAAAGCTTTTCTTTTTATCCTACACTGTATATTATTCTAAAACTGACATAATTATCACTCTACTTAGTTAGATCCTGTGCTTTACATTTCTTGGGATGAGATAATTCACAGCTTAAATGCATGTAACTATATTGTGTGAATAATTTTTCACAATTACTTTGAAAAAATTGAGATATGAATTTATGAAATATGATGAGATGTCAACTAGAGTTATCCTGGTGCTTCTAAAATGCATATATTCTCTATTTCCATTTTGATTACTGTTGTCATTTAATTGAGTATGACTATTTTATGTTAAGGTGTAGCAACATAGATGTTTGGGGGTTTTTTCCTGTCTTTTTCAATGAATATTCCAAAGCAGTTCTTAGAAGCATATTAGAGCCAAAGGTTAATATCACTTATATACAGGAGGGATGAGAGGAGGATAATTGAATCACAAAATGCTTGTGTTGAAATGTGCTCTACGAAACAATGGGAGCAGGAAAACAATGCCAGACTGGTGTCCACAGTGGAAAGAACAAAGCCTGATTCTAAACAGAGGTTGCTAAACAAATCAGTCCCTGTGCAATTAGATGGAAAAGCACTTAGCAACAATATGAAAATGAAAGACTAGCTGATAATCAAGCACAATAAAAGATGACTCAGACTCTCTAAGGTTTGTACACTTTGTAGTGTTATTTTCAATTCCACACAGTTAGTTCACATGAGACTTGATCATATGGAATTACAAGTGATGGAGGAAGAACAAATCATTTCTGGATTCCTGACATAAAATTAATACTAATCTGTCATTTAGTAAAGGAACTTAAACTCTAAATATTTATTAATTAATCCCTCTTGGAATTTCTCACAAAAATCTTAAGGATTGATATAGTTTGGCACTGTTATATGTATAAAATTGACATGTTAATATTTCTGGTTTTGCTAAACATTTCTGGTTCTGTTGTTCTTTTTAAAACCTCATATTTCAAATACCAAGCTTTTCTGGGATATGAAACAACACAATTAAATATGAATATACATTTCATTACCTCCCCATAAAAAACTATTCTTTATAATGTGTCCATTTCTCTTGATGTAACACTGTTGTTTCAGTTTTAAAGGCTTACACCTATGAGTTTTTAATCTTGAGTGTGTGTGTGAGAGAGATAGAGAGACAGAGAGATGGAGAAAGAGAGAGACAGAGGCAGAGACAGAGAGAAACATCAGAGAGATCAAAACAGACTACACAATTTGAAGAGCCCATTGCAAAAAAAAAAAAAAATGCAGGACCCCTTGTTCAAAAGTTATTAAAAATTTCAAAAAGATGACAGGATAGCCTTAACCAAGTATGGGACCCTGCCATGCACAGAGCCCTGTGTGACTCCACAAGTTGCATTTCCAGGAAACTGGCTCAAGGGAAAGAGAGAGAGAGAGAGAGAAGAGAGAACAAGTGCATATTTTATAACACCACTCCATACTCTTAAGAGGATGTGTCCTAACAATTTGAAGGCCTGTTTAGTCTGACCAATTTTATGATTTGTATGTGCAAGTTTGGAATTAGAGGTTAAACTGGAGTAAATTACTCTGAATAAAATTAGAAGTTAATGGGGTTAGGGGGAGCAGAATCAATGAGAGAGACTGAGACAAACCATTGAGACTGGATGATACATAAGAAAACTTGTTAAGGGTTGGAGAGAAATATGAGTTTTAAAAATTATATACATTTAGATATATTTGGGAAACACACACACACACACACCATGATTACAGAATGGTCAGGAGGGACTTTGGAGAAATTTGATCTTTGTTAGATAAGATTTTTCAAAAATTTAGCCTTTCTGTGGGCTGTGTATGTAACACCTCTCTTGTCTCTGCCTTGAAATCTTCAGTACAGTTTAATATGTATTAATCATAGGCTAATATTAGGAAAAATGAGTAAGATGTTTAAAAACTCAACACTTTCTTTCCCATTATGAGTAAATTATTTATTTGTCAGAGAAATTTATCCCAAATCATCTTGTGATATATATCATATTTCTCCTTGACTTTGCTTGGGTTGGATTGCAAGCTCTCTTATTTCGCTGACAAGAAATTGACCATCTTCAATATATTCCCATCAGCAAAGAGGATTTCGTTAAGTTTTACTTTTTGTAGTTTGTTTTCTAAAAGCAATAGTTTATTTCCATTTTCAAATATGAGAATATAATAATAAATATGCTGTTGAAATATTTGTACCTACAACTGTCCAGAAATTTTGATACTATCCTTCTGTATCCTGAATCTTTACCAGTTGAAACTCATTTGTTCAAAAATTTTTAGAATATATTAATATTTAATTTCTTGATCCTTATTAAATTTGAAAACCCTTTGAAAACCAAACTGTTACCATTTTTAAATCACAGTGATGGAGAAATGTATGCTTATATTTAGCATGCAGTAGTATGTGCAATAGTCAGTTTCCATTCCATGGTACTATTAAATGATTTCATTTGGGACTAATCTAAATGGGCAGATATACTGGAACTTTTAATAAACTAAGTATGAACCTGAATTGAGCTTTCTCTTATCTAGTCATTTACCTAATATCATATTATACTGGTTATATAACCTCTGCAATTGTAATTATCCTTCCATTTGTAGACTGATCAAGCTGAAGGGTGTGGGTCTTGGCTATACTGTGTCTCTACCCCTCCTACCCATCTCATTGTGGTTGTTCCTTTTATCTGTAGTCATAGGAAGATCTTTTCTGTTACTCTTCCAGTCTTTCACATCAATAGTTGCTCTGCGACTAATTGTAATTTTGGTGTGCCTGTGAGAGGAGGTGAGCTCAGGGTCTTCCTATTCTGCCATCTTGGTCACCTCTTCCCTATTGCTCTTATGCTCAGGAAATTGCAAGGGCTTTAGGAGTCTGTGCCAGGGGTGACGTTGAGTCCTTTCAGGAACTTTCTCTTTTTCCTGATTGTAGTATTAATATCTATTATAAAAGCACTTTCTACTACTAATTTTTTACTTTCTAAAACTTTTTAGCAGTTTTAAATATTATCATTCCAATAATATTTGGAATTATTTAGTCCAGTTTTGGGGGAAATTAGGATTCTAATGGGAATTGCTCAAAATTTACATTTTCATAAGCAAAAGACACTAGCATTTTTAAGGTATATGAGCTAGGAAAACAGTATCACTCTCCACCTATTCAGAGTTTATGTTAGGTTTCTGAGTAAAAGATTAGTTTTATTCTTTTATCGAAGAGGCATTGTAAATTTTGTATTAAAACTCATAATAATTTTAAAGTTTTTCCTAATATAAAAATTATGTATAAAATTACATAATATTTTATTATATTTGATGTTATACATACTAAATTATACCAATAAATTAAGTTACGCATATTGTAGTTCATTCATTCATTTAATCACTCAAATAATACTAGGTATTGAAGATACAGTAGTGAATATGACAATTATGATCTATTTGGGAAACAAAAAATAGATAAATACATAGAAAATAATTATAGCTCATAATCAAGTCACAAAGGCTATAAACAGAGTAATGCAAGAATAGTGGTCTTTAAGCATATATCATCAAGTACACATATTAAAAATTTTGTGTACACTTTTATAGAAGAATACGTGTTTAAATTTATATATGTATGTATATGTATATAATAATTATTTCATCATTTTAACTTTTATAAAGCATATACACAGATAGTTGAAAGTATGTAACAAAAACAGATATAAATGGACAACTTAATACTTTCTTCCTGTATCTCAATGGATCATCAATTTTTTCCTTCCCATGATGTATACATCTCACACATCAGAGGCTAAAACAGTATTTTAGATGGTGTGGAGAGGAAGTCTTTTCTCACAACATGATATTTAAGCTCAGTTTTGAAGTATAAAAAAGTGCTACAGGGTGGACATATACTCAGAGAAAACCATAATTCAAAAAGACACATGCACCCCAATGTTCCTTGCAGCACTATTTACAATAGCCAGGTAATGGAAGCAACCTAAATGCCCATCGACAGACGAATGGGTAAAGAAGATGTGCTACATATATACAATGGAATATCACTCAGCCATAAAAAGGTACGGAATTGGGTCATTTGTAGAGATGTGGATGGACCTAGGAACTGTCATACAGAGTGAAGTAAGTCATAAAGAGAAAAGCAAATATCGTATATTAACGCATATATGTGGAACCTAGAAAAATGGTACAGATGAACCAATTTGCAAGGCAGAAATAGAGACACAGATGTAGAGAACAAACATATGGACACCAAGGTGGGAAGCGGTGGGGGTGGGATGAACTGGGAAATTGGGATTGACGTGTATACACTAATATGTATAAAATAGATAGCTAATAAGAACCTGCTGTATTTAAAAAAAAAGTGCTACAGAGAAGCCATGGAAAGAGATCCCAGGAACAGGTAATAACAAGTATAAATTCCAGATGTTAAGAAGTATATGATATGTCCTATAAAATGTCAAAAGGCAATGTTACTGGATCATTGCGGATAGGGGTGGGGTGAAATAGAGATGACAATGATGGAGGAATAGGCAGGCCCTAAAGCATTTGCATCTTATAGGTCATGTAAGGTATTTGGATTTTATAATAAATGTAATTAAACAGTAAAGGAGAATTCTAGGTTTGAGAGTGACAAGTTCCAATGGAGCTTTTAATCTTCTTTGATGACTCTGATCCCTGGGGAGAGAGCTTGTAGGGAAAATTAAAGGAAGCAGAACTGAGCCCTAAGCTACTTCAACATTTACAAGCTGAGTGGAGAAAGAGAGGAGGAATGATAAGGTGTGGGAAAAAAGAAACCCCAGCATATATCGCAAAATCGCAAGGAGAAAAGTGTTCAAGAAAGCAACAGTAGCTAATGGAGAAATAAACCATTTATGGGTAGGGTAAAAGAAAGACAGAATAGGATCCATTAGTTTTGGCAACATGAAAACCTTTGGTGGCTTTGACAGGAGCAGTTTCAATAGAGCTATGGGAATAGAAGTCAGATTGGAATAGGGTGAACAGAATAAATCATGGATACAGTTTTGCCTCAGAATGTGAAAGACTGTCACTTTTTAAAATAACTATAGATTATTCCACTCTATGAATGTACAATAATTTATCTAATCAGTCAAGTATTGGTTGCCATTTATGTTGTTTCCAATCTTTTGCTAACACAAGCATTGCTTACAAGAATAGCTATGTATAAAAAGTTCTATTCACCGTATGAATATACCTACAAAATACAATTTTTTTAAACATCTTTATTGGGGTATAATTGCTTTACAGTGGTGCGTTAGTTTCTGCTTTATAACAAAGTGAATCAGTTATACATATACATATGTTCCCATATCTCTTCCCTCTTGCGTCTCCCTCCCTCTCACCCTCCCTATCCCACCCCTCCAGGCTGTCACAAAGCACCGAGCTGATATCGCTGTGCTATGCGGCTGCTTCCCACTAGCTATCTACCTTACATTTGTTACTGTATATATATCCATGCCTCTCTCTCGCTGTGTCACAGCTCGCCCTTCCCCTGCCCCATATCCTCAAGTCTGTTCTCCAGTAGGTCTGTGTCTTTATTCCTGTCTTACCCTTAGGTTCTTCATGACATTTTTTTTTCCTGAAATTCCATATATATGTGTTAGCATACGGTATTTGTCTTTCTCTTTCTGACTTACTTCACTCTGTATGACAGACTCTAGGTCTATCCACCTCATTAATTTCTTTCAGCACTGTCATAATTTTCTGCATACAGGTCTTTTGGCTCCTTAGGTAGGTTTATTCCTAGATATTTTATTCTTTTTGTTGTATTGGTAAATGGGAGTGTTTTTCTTTATTTCAGTTTCAGATTTTTCATCATTAGTATAGGAATGCAAGAGATTTCTGTGCATTAATTTTGTATCCTGCTACTTTACCAAATTCATTGATTAGCTCTAGTAGTTTTCTGGTAGCATCTTTAGGATTCTCTATGTATAGGATCATGTCATCTGCAACCAGTGACAGCTTTACTTCTTCTTTTAGGATTTGGAATCCTTTTATTTCCTTTTCTTCTCTGATTTCTGTGGCTAAAACTTCCAGAAGTATATTGATTAAGAGTGGGGAGAGTGGGCAACCTTGTCTTGTTCCTGATCTTAGTGGAAATGCTTTCAGTTTTTCACCATTGAGGATGATGTTCGCTGTGGGTTTGTCATATATGACCTTTATTATGTTGAGGAAAGTTCCC